>NW_011966880.1:4427-49362 GCF_000949405.1 Vollenhovia emeryi | reverse complement strand
GGAAATGTAATAGTTCACATATGTATACTGTAATTCATAAACTGCATTTAAGTACATATTTTCAAAAATTTTCATTCATTTTAGAAGTGGCTGATGAATTTATTGAAAGCGTGTTACATTGAAATGTGATAGGTGGTTGGCCGCAACGCATTTCGAGGCAACTTGGGCGCGACGGGCGTTTCCATGTTGGGACGAGCCGGCATTAAAAGCCACTTTCAATATCTCCATAAAACATCGTCGAAACTACACAGCTGTGTCAAATATGCCGATACGGGATCAATCGAACGACGAAGATGATATGATATGGACACACTTTGACACCACTCCCGTCATGTCCACCTATCTCGTAGCATTTGTAGTGTCCGATTATGTTCGAGTTCCTAACGCAGATGAAACGCTCAACATGTGGTGCAGAGCAGCATTGGCACCGTATTCAAAATTTGCACAGGAGGTCGCTCAAAAGTCTAGAGAAATATTGATAGAATATACTAATAGCACCTATCAAGTCCCGAAAGTGGATCATTTAGCAGTTCTAGAGCTGACAGCTGGCGCCATGGAAAATTGGGGACTCATTATTTATCGGTAATGCAACGTAATTTAAGAAAAATATTAACAGAATCACTTATATATCTTACCAGATTATTGCATGTTTATTGCTGCTTAATATTATAAAGTTATAAAAATTCTATATAAGAAAATAGGATTATTCGAATCAACTATTTTCTATGTTTAAACTTTATTTTTCTAAATAAATTTAAATAGATTTAAATATTTTCCGTCAATTTGCATCTGAATTTAAAGTAAAATTATTAAGCAATAATAAAAAAGATATAAAATATCTAACACGGAATAAAAATATAATAGAGTTACATATTTGAAAGTGAAAAAAAATAGGGAAAAAATGCTGTAATCATAAACTGCAAATTATCAAAACCCTAAAACAATTTGCTTTACAAAGTTATAATATGTAAACATTTTATAGTATTAATTTTTACAAAAATAAAAGGTGTGTAACTACGCTATATAATAATTTTTAGTGAAAAGGACTTTGCATACAATGAAGAGAAACATTCGCTGAGTCATAAACAAAATGTAGCAGTGACAGCAGCACATGAAATGGCGCATCAATGGTTTGGAAATTTAGTTAGCCCGTTATGGTGGTCTCACGTGTGGCTAAACGAAGGATTTGCATCATTTTTCGAAGAATATATTCTCAATGAGGTTGATTTAAACATTGTAACAAATATATCCACATGCATTTGAACGAATCGTCATTCGAGTGATTGATTAGAGTAAAGCAAACAATATAGATTGAAATATCATATACCTATATTCAATTGCAAAATATAAAAATATACAAACACAAATAAATCACTTCTGATATTTTGTACCAAAAGAACTACCGTCAGTTATAGATTAAATAATTACTAGTTAAATGAAAAATATAATATTTACATTGTGTTTTATTAGTGATAATAATGTTCTGTTAATATTTATTTTATTTTATTAAAACTTTCTACAGAGTTCTTTACGCTTCCAGATTTTCAAAGAATGGCGAACAATGGACTTCTTTGTTATCAAAACTCAACATACAGCTCTTCATATTGACATTGCTAAGTATATGAAGCCTATTACATTCGAAGCTAACACTCCTAACGAAATTCAATCACTTTTCTCTGGTGCCAGTTATGGTAAAGGTGAGATGAAGTAAACGTAAATGACTCCCCGAGTTTCCAAACTTATGTAATATAATCTAGAAGAAAGGAAGGGATAACAACGAAAAGAGAATTTATATGTTTATTTGTTTATATCTATATTAAGTTTGTATCCTAAGAATGTAGAAAAATATGCCACCTACTTTAAATTGTAAAAATAATGTTTTGCTATCACGTTACGTTTGCAAGCTTATGGTGGTATTGTATTATTTCAACATATTAGTCACGTTTTACGATGTTAATTATCGCAGCACCTGCTATACTGCGCATGTTACAGCATACTATTACCCCTGAGGTATTTCGGAACGGTTTAATTCAATATTTACACAAACAGTAAGTAACATATTTCGTTCTATTACAGAAGCATTCAATGTGATAACATTATATTTAATTTTTTAATCATAATACCTAGTATATTAAAGTTTAAATTTTGCCTTTTTACAATTTGGAAACATGAAACTAATGAGATATTAATCTACTAATATAATTACATTGTTATTTAGTACACATATATCTACATATATGATCTCCGCCGTTCATTTTACATTTTACAGTCAGTTTAGTTCGGCTACTTCCGACGACTTGTGGAACGCCCTGCAAGCAGCCCTTGATGAATCAAATGTTCCACATAATGCTTACAAATTGAAAGAAGTAATGGACACCTGGTTAAAACAAAGACATTATCCTCTGGTACGCGTGACCCGAAATTATGACACCGGCGAAACAATACTAACGCAAGAACATTTTCGTCCAAAAAACGAAAATATCGACAGGGATAAATGGTGGATACCTTTAAGTTTTGCTACGCAAACGAATCCCGACTTTTCCAATACTCTGCCCACACATTGGCTGAGACCACAAGATAAAAATATAAGTATTGATGGCATCGACCCAGATGATTGGGTTATAGTCAATGTACAACAAATGGGTAAATGTACTTCACATATAACAGTAATTTAATTCAAATCGAAAAAATTCATTTTTTGTATCGTAATATTAGTAAAATATTAGTGAAAAATATTCAAAAACCCTTAGTTATAATTTACATTATAACTAACGATCCATAATAGCAATTTTGGTATAGAACTTGAACATGTGAGAAAAATATTTAACTACATTTCTTCCAAATCTGAAAAAACATTTAAGGTGTACAGACTTACAAAGCTAATTAATTTTTCAACAGGATACTATCGCGTTAATTACGACGATACGAACTGGCGAAAAATTGTGAGTTATCTCAATTCTGACAATTATACAAAAATACACGTGCTTAATCGAGCTCAAATCATTGATGATGCATTTCATCTTATGATAACACAGCATCTCGATATTGAGATGTTTAAGGATCTCGCAAATTACCTGTCTCGGGAAACAGATATTGTAGGGTTATACCCTATGTTCAATGTATTAGACCTCACACGGGAATTTTATCAATATCCAGAACTGGATTACTTCAAGGTAAGCGATATTATAATTAATTAATAGAAACACGCATATTTAAAAATGAAACAGAGCAGGAGGATCATCAAATTAATTTTTTATTTACACATGTAGCAATATGTACTGCACATTTTGGATGAACTTATTAAAAACGTAGGATATGAAGGAGATCCTATCGAGGATGATCTTACAAAACTTAAGAGATCCAACATTCTAGAATGGGCATGTAATTTTGGACATTCTGAGTGCAAAAGAATGGCCTCTGTTAAATTAAACAAATTTCTTGCAGATACTGGAACACACAAGTAATTTTATTGTAATCACACAAACTTGCAATACATGGCACAAAATAGTGATAAATTATTTCATAATATACAGAGGAAAAATCACAAAATAATTTTTTTATTATTTATATAGAGTACCCTCAGACTTAACAGAATGGATGTATTGTAATGGTATAAAGGGAGCCAACGTGTCTACTTGGAATAAATTAATGGATGTATATTTAACAAATCAAGATTTAGAGAGAGAGAGAGAGAGAGAGATATTAGAATACTTGACATGTTCTGAAAATCCTGATATAATAATCAATTTTATAAATACAAGTGTTTCAAATTACTCCGCCGACGATTACTATGACATTATTACAAATATTGTTGATAAACATTCAGATAACGACGCAGTACTGGACTATATGTTAGCAAATTTAGAAGAAATAACCCCAAAGTATTAATTTCTTTCACTAATTATACGTATTGTGTTCTTACCTACTAATTATAAACTTTTTAATCTCTTTTATAGGAATATCGATAAGTCGGAAAAACTACTAATGTTTATTATCCACAGCGTTCATTCTCGTGAACGATTGGACAAGGTAAATTATCTTATCATATTTTTATTTCTTTATAATTAAATTTATTTACTTCTATCTTCTCATTAATAATGTATAAAGTCTAAATTTTGGTATAAAAATTATTATTTATGCTGTGATCCTTTCCGACTCACCGTTTGATGCATGCAAGGAAACGAGCACGAAATAACGCACCATAGCAAACATAAAAATCATACAAACTGGTCTGTCGTGCTTAATGCACAAGATTAAACACAACAACAAGAGAACTAGCATACAGTTAATTTTATTTTATATTACGTTTTTAACATATCCACAAATCCTGGTTTTGCTAAAAAAAATTATTTATAGAAAAATATTTTATATCAGACTCTGTTATAACGTATAACTAAATGTGTATAATAATAAAATTGATTTGTGATGTAGATCAAGGAATTCGTGAAAAGTGAATACGAAGACACAAAGTCCAAAAAGATTCAGCACTTGATAGAACACCGAAAATCTATACTGACGAATTATTTTAATGAGTTTCCATTCTATTCCAACCGTGTACAGTAAAACAAACTTATCGAGAATTGTTTTGCTATCTCTGCTGGTATTGGGTCACGGAGGAGACAGCTCCTTCACTATTCTAAGGTGCTGTACCAATCACGTGCATACCTGAATGTAAAGTGATCAAAAGCAAGCATTGTCACTCTGCTTTCAGATGGGAAATGAGCTACGTGAAGTGAATTTCACTGATATTTCCTCTACACTGAAAGATAGAAGAGACCTTGGACAAAGTCAAATTAAGTTATAATAAAAGAAAATATATATAACACAAATAAATCTGTATCTACCGGTATTTCTGACATTATAGTTTTGGCACTCACCAGAAACTCCCTTCCTCTTTAACTTATAATAAATCCACTTGATGGTATCAATGCTACAAACGTTCTTCTTATCCTTTCCTTTAATAAAGAAAGAAGAAGAAGAAAGACCCTGTGAAACATTTGCGGCATCAAGTAGACCGCAGCTATAAACAAATAAACTATTTTGCATGCCTACTGAGTTCGGCCTATCGCTTGTCATACACTAATTCGCTTAGACGGTTTTATTTATTACTCAATAATTGAGAAGTTGTGCAAAATGATACCTGACCTTTCTGAAAAGAATCTCAGTTTGGCCCAACTTACTATCACTTTTCGATTGGTCAAGAAGAAATTAAACATTTTGTATGTAAGTAATTTTATATTATCTCACTTTTATTTTTTATTTTAATATATTGTATTTTATAGCACAGTGCAATTTTAATTAGCTAGGTATACATAAATAAAAGGTGTATTTCATAAGGTATATCGAATATATCTAAGATTGGGTTTGCATGTTATTATATTTCCTGTGTATAAATATTTGAAGTATTAGTAAAAAGTTGTATTACATCAATCTTCAGTTGTTTTTACATTTTCAGTTCATTTTATAATTATACATCAGTTATGTAATTATTTTTTGTCAATGTTTAAGATAATTAAATAAATAATATTCCTTAACATTCTTTTTGTACAATATCTTATATAGGGTACTTATTGTTAGACTTAAATATTAGTCAATACAAGTGTGTTTACTACTATTTCTGTTAATATTGCAAATGCGCATATGCGTGTAGTAGAGGATAAATTTTGTTGAAATGATTTTAAAAATTTACAAACTTCGCACATTTTGAAAAATTTTCTCGTAGCGATTCTTTTAGTTGAGACAAGTACTAATTCTTTATACACATATGTATGTATAATCCACTTTGTTGCTTTTCAGAAGCGTTTGACGTTAATAAAGTGTGATCTTTGCTTCCTCGAAAAGATCATACTTTATTAACGTCAAACGCCTCTGAAAAGTGTAGCAAAGCTTATATATAAAGGAATTAGTACCTGTCTCAACTAGTAGAATCGCTACTGTCGTCACAGGATCTCGCAACGGTTAACAAAGTAAGTATACAAAAAGAGTAATGTAGCAATAAATGTCCATTGATGTAATTAGTTCATTTCTATATAAAAAATAATAAACGCTTTAAAACTTGGTAGTGTTTTGCTATACGTTTTGTACAGGAAAATTTTTTAAATGTCCGAATTAAAAATTCTTTAACTGAGTTCAACTGAATTTATCTTCTAATAACGGTTTTTTTTTACAAATTTTGTATTTTTATTTAGAGATAATAGATATAGCGTTCTATAACTAAGTAAATAATAATTTAGTATATTTTTATAATTATTTATAAAAAATTAATACGACGATCTAAATTAGCTTACTTTTGATATCCACAAAACTGTATGAATCGCACATTAATTAACATGTCTAACTTATTCATTTATTATGCTAATAAATTGGATATTTAACCAACATTATTTACGTTCATTAAGGCAGTTACTATTGTTTTGTGGAAATTATGTAAAGCTAAACTTCAGCCTTGAACGTGATACCCGCTATTGCTTAATATGCCTAATCCATTTAATTGACCCTGCGGTCACGTCAGCTGTTTTGACGAGGAGACGTATTTCCACATTGCATTTGTTATACTTTGCGGTATTACGTCCACGCTCTTCTGATAACTCAAGACTACGTTTCAGCGAATATAAGGTATTATACACGTGCGTTCTGTTAAGATATTAAACATTAAGTTAAAATAACTATCTATCATTATCATATTTCAAAAAGTAATGTAAAATAATATTTTATACAATAAATAATTTCAATTTTTTCACATTATAGTTTTCACATTATTTTATACGAAAAGCTCAAATTGTTTATTAGTGAATTTAAGTTGCATACACAAGAGAATTACTTTCTTTCATGTGCAGATTTTCAGGGAAAACGTCTCGATTAATGTCTATGATAAACTTAACATGATTATTTTATTGTTTCAGAATGCTGATGTACAAAATCATTTGCATTTGCGCCGTTGCATTCATCGCGACAGACGCCGCTGCTATTCAAGATTCAAATCCGGACACTAAGGAGATAAATTATCGGCTACCTAATCACACAAAACCGTTATTCTATGAGCTTAAATTAAACCCGCATCTCACGGTGGGCAACTTTACATTTGACGGCGAAGTATTCGTTCGCATTGAGATTCTGAGGCAAACGACAACTCTCACGCTGCACATGAAGAAACTGACAATAGACGGAAACACAACCTTTCTGAAAGCCAACTCTGGATCTGACTTTTACTTTCCTACTACATATGACAGTAATAATCTAACCGAATTATTGACTCTTGGTTTTGAGAAGGAATTGCCTGCTGGACATTATATTTTGTATGTGAAATTTGCTGGTACACTGAACGACTTGAATTCAAATGGATTTTACCGAAGTTCTTATATCAATGAGGCAGGAGAGACAGTGTAAGCATAAAATAATTCTTTATATTATCAGTTTTTAAATTTACATATGAAAAATAATAAATAATAGTGACATGAATAAATAACGTTACCAATAACACGAAAAACCAATTCATTCTTTAATGTGATATAATAACAATTGAAATCTGAACAGATGGTTCGCGGGAACAAATTTCATGGCAACTTATGCGCGTGCTGCTTTTCCTTGTTGGGACGAGCCGGCACTGAAGGCCTCTTTTAAGATTGCTGTCAAGCACCATCGCAATTACACGGCCGTTTCGAACATGCCGATTTCCGAAGAGTCGGAAATCGACGAGAGTGACGGAAAGATATGGACACATTTTGAAGAATCGCCTGTTATATCGACGTACCTAGTCAGTTTCCTAATCTTCGATCTTCGTAATATAAGCAATTCCGATGGAACCATCAACGTCTGGAGTAGAGGCAACGTAATTTCCTCGGCGAGCTTCGCCCACGAAGTTGCCCAGAAAGCGGCGATCGAATTGAAACGATACACTAACAGTTCCGTTCGGTTGGCTAAAATCGATCACGTTGCGCTTCCTGACAGATATGTTATTGGATATAATAAGGACATGGAAAGTTGGGGGCTTATCACTTACAGGTAATGCAACAATATTAGTATAGAAACGTAGTAACATAGATACAGAAGAATAAAACATCACATATTAAATCGATGATATGATATCTTGTAAATGCTTTGGATTTAAAAATCTATTTGCATAAAAAGCATATTACATTAATTTTATACAAGGAATTAAAAGGTTATTAAAAGATTTAATATCTTGTACGATAAACAATTATTATTTTGTAATATCACAAGTTTATCAGCACATAAAATATTTATCTGTAAAAATATTTTCAGGCAGCACGCGAATTTATATAAAAAAACGTCATAAACACGTCTTTTATACATGCTGTCTGGATTCTCTCGCTTTGATAACGTATTTTTAGTTATGTATTTTTAATTAGCACATTTGAAAAATGGAGTAGTTTGATTCAACAAATTACATGTTGGAATAATGTCTCTAGAAAATTACTCTAGAATATTTATGAAATAAGATTCCTATGTACATTTTGTACACATATGTGTACAATAATTGTTATCTTCAGGGAAGCCACAATACTGTACGATGAACATAGTAGTTCGATCGATGCATTGTATAGAATTGCAGACAGTATCATTCATCAATCAAGCCATCAATGGTTTGGTAATGTTGTTAGTCCTTCCTGGTGGACTAATATATGGATGAATCGAGGACTTGCTGAATATTTCAAGTATTACATTGTTGATAAGGTAGAAATTTAATAACAAAACTCACGAATGCATTTTGTTTTATACCGCGATTCAACATTGTTTCAAAAATCTACACATCCATCACATAATAGTTGTTATAAAATACATTTACAACTTTCTTATGTCACATCTACCTAAAGTTCTAAAGGAAAGAAAGCGTCAGAATTAGTGTCTACTGTACTTGTTCAATAAGATACATTTATTATAAATATTCAAAAATATTAAAGAGATTATTTCTATTTAGATATATAAAGATTGGCGAGTCACGAACTTTTTAGTTATGAAGTCACTGAATTCAATACTTTTTACGGACAGTTTGGAACATACACAACCTCTTAATTTGGAGCCTAATACTATTCAAGAAATTAATTTAAAATCTTCGTCGCGCGAGAGAGATAATCGCAAAGGTAATGTATTTCTTCTCACAGAGATTTGCTAAAATTAAAGTTTGTTAAGAAAAATCTCAGGTTCTTTTTTCCTAAAGAAATACGATTATTATTTCAGCTTCTCTGCTATTACGAATGCTTTCACATTGTATTTCTGATGATGTATTCCACGCCGGACTCGTCAGATATCTTGATAAGCAGTTAGTAAAATTACTATTTTATAAATATTGAATTATTGAATTCGTTAATTCACTTCACCATACAGTCAAGACGCGGGACTTGGTTTATTATCAAGTACTTAACCACACTCATGCTTCATACCTCAAACCGTACACGTATTCTATAAACGAAATAATATAACAAAATATAACTTAATTAATCACAGCCCACGCTATTACTTCACATCTATTTCTTAATATTCTAATATCTTACTTTCCATTTCTACCCTCTAACACTCTTTCTTTCTTCCTTAATTCTAATCTCTTTTCTTTTTCTTTCCAACACAATCAAATTATTAAGCTACTATTATTTTAGTACTGATGGAAGCTATTAATACAGTATAACAATCTTCTAACGTATTATAATAAATTTAATAAAACTTTATAACGCTGCGTGGTGTAATAATAAAAATTTACATTTCATTTATAATTACGCTTTACTTTATAATGTATAATGTATAATGTGTTATACATTAGAATACTGTCTGTATTATGGCTTCTTGTGCGGTAAATGTATCTCATAAAATTGTTATAATAGAAATTGTAATAATTATTATAGCTTTAATATATTATTTTAAAAAATGGACATTTATGTAAAAATAAATAATTATTAGCAAGTACGGTGTAGCCAAGCCTGAAGATTTATGGGACGCTTTGCAAGATGCATTTAATGAATCAGCGATACAGAACAAATTCAAAATTCAAGAAGTAATGAGCACCTGGATAGAACAGAAAGGGTATCCTCTTGTAACAGTAATTAGAGATCAACATACTGGAAAAGTAAAGATGACACAGGAATATTTTCAACCATATAAAAAAATGAGTATACGTAAGAATATCAAAGGTGCAGAGACTGAGAACAGGTGGTGGATTCCAATAAATTTCGCAACTCACGCCAATCCGGATTTCTCGTCAACTTTAGCTACACACTGGTTGTCCCCAGAAACTGAGGAACTTGTCATCGATGGTATCGACCCGCAAGATTGGATCATAGTGAACATTCAACAAACTGGTAAGATTTACACACACACACGCGCGCACGCGCATGCGTGCACAGCTATATGATATACATATGTCTTTATAAATCTCTCTGTAAATCTGTCCGTTAATATTTTTATACATATGCTAATTATATTGCAGAAATAATGAATCTAACAATAAGTACTTTAGATATTAACCTAAATATTTAATATTTGATAATATTAGATATAAATTTAATTTATATTAATAATTGCAGGTTTTTACCGTGTAAATTATGACACAATAAACTGGTTAAAAATTGCTGATTATTTGGATTCCGAAAATTACACAAAAATTCATGTACTGAATCGCGCATGGATAATTAACGATGCAATTCACCTTATGTTCACGGATAAATTAGATCCCAGAATTTTCATGGAGATCACAAAATATTTACGGCGTGAAACAGATTATGTAGTATGGTATTCATTGTTTAAAATTTTGAAAGACACAACTAAAATATTTGCTTACAATGGAGGAGGTGAATTGCTTAAGGTAAATTATGTTTTAACAGGTCATAAAATCTTTGTGTAAAAATGAGAAAAAGTCTTCCAAACACAACACTACACAGAAAATTAGAAAGAAGTCTAATCTTTAATTAATTTGAAACCTCTAAAACGTTCTACAGTATAATTTATTCCAAATACATAGCAAAATTAATCAAATTTGTATAATTATAGCCGTACGTTCTGGACTCGATGAATAATATAGTAGAAACTGTAGGTGTGCAGGATCATCCGAATGACAATTATTTTACAAAATTAACAAGAAGTGCAATTTTTAAGGATACATGTGCCTCCGACCACCCTACATGTCTACATGAAGCCTATAATCAATTACTTGTTTATTTGGATAATCCGACGGTGCTTACGAATAGGTAAATATAAAATATTCTGTATGTAAAAGGAAAATAAATAATAGAGGAAAGCTCCCTGTTATAAGATAGGCTCCTAACACAATATAGCGGAGTTTCTGCTAAATTAATAGGCATCATCTGTTGGTTCCATTATGAATTTGTTGCCCTTGGAGTGAAATCTGTTTAGTGGAAAATTGATTGTTCGATCGTGTAATCGTTGCAAAGAAAGATTTGTGACTGAATTTGGACGTTGAAAATCTGCTATCTCATAACAGAGGACTTTCCTCTACATAAATCTATTAAAATAATTTGCTATGCGGAAATTGTCTTTATCTCATTTTGAAACTATTTTTATATACTTAAAATAAATGGTAGCGAGAATACTTTTATAACGGATAATATATTTTTAAATTCTGCTTTAGAACTTCATTTCACAAGAAGAAATGGATATTCTGTAACGGCATAAAACAAGCGAATGAAACTATTTGGAATAAAGTGCTTTATATGTACACGAACCTGTCTGAACCTACATTGTATTGTCTTGGGCACTCTAAAAATCGAAATATTATCGAGAAATTCCTAAATATGACCATAACAGAAGATTCACCATTCGCGAAGAATGATATTCATCGTGTTATCGACTCAGTATTAAATGGAGATTTTCCAAATGTTGATATGGTGATAGATTTTATTGTGAATCACTGGGATAAACTAATAACTAGGTAACAATCTTATATTTGATTTAGAGAACTGCACACATTTTTTCACAAAATTATGTGGCTAACGCATTGAATTTTTTTATCACAGAGTTGACGATCCTACAGATTTGTTGCACGATGTTAGTTGGTATATTGTGTCTAGGAAACAAATTCAAAAGGTACACATTTTGCAGTTTAAATTTATACAAAATATATTTAAAAAATAATATAATATAATATATTTTTACAGCTTATATAGAATTGTACATATGTATATATGTACAAAGTATTATATATATGTATTTTAAATGCTAAAATACTATACTTAAAATACTCCTTTTCAGATAGAAGCCTTTTTAAATAAACTTGGTATGAAAGTACCACAAATTCTAAAACTTCAAGAGCAAAATATAGAGTTAACGGAGACAATAGTAAACAAAATTCGTGGGTGGTTAGAACATAAAAGTGTAAACTTATTTACAAATATTACATCGCAATAGATTTCTTTTATAGATTTTAATATCACAGATTTTAATATATCTGTATCATTTTAGAGATTTTATTATCAATAGATTTTAATATCTTTATCAATAACTTCGTCAATTTATAATATAAAGAATCGACTTAATAAGAATTATTATAATTATTATTTAATAATATAATGTAAAAATATGATATAAGCAAATAATAAGAAAAGTGTCTAATTAAATATATTCGTATAATCCAATTACATTGTAACACATGGATATATCCGATTAAATTGTATATGCGATGAAGGATGCGATCGGTTCTTCGATAAAATGTTATTATCAACCCCATTTTATCGGATATATAATATATTCATAATTTAATCAGAAGAGAAAAATTAACCATCGAAAATAATATTTAATTGGTTTATCTAATGGAAATTTTCCTCATTGAAGTCATTAGATGCATTTATTTAAATACTTGCATTTAAATTATTAAAACAGATCGATTAAGAAGTAAACACAGTTACTACTAATTATATTCTATTTTAAAATATTATGTGCAATAATAATGTAAAGATATTATTAACAGATTATGTACATACATGCAATTAGCATATGAAAAGAATATATAATTATGCAAAAATAATCGCATATGTGTATCTTTTGTTTATTTTCATAAGACAAGTATGTACATATTTCTTGTAAAAATATATCAATATTTCCTTAATTTAATTTCTGCATGCTAATAGTTAGATTTTATGTATTCAGAGTATCAAGAAATAAAGTTAACATATATGTATAATATATGTATAATATATTATATATTTATACCTAATTAGAAGAGTAAAACAACCGCATTTATCTATTACACTTTTATATCGGATTCGTATATGTATTTTGTAACAAACACTTAATTACCTTGCCGGAAGTAGCATTTAAGATTTCATCATTATCAGATGAGATATTTCTTTATCGTAATGTATAGCATATAAGAAAAAGTATTATATCGTGCTGTGAATGCAATTTACGTAATAGAGGTTAACAGAGATTATCACAGCAAATTTATACCTTACATTGAGAGTCAACGGAAAAATTATTGTCATTCGGGACGTTAAACACGTTATGTGTATAAGTACGTAGATAACAGATTAAAGAAATACCAATATGAGAAGCAATAGGCATTTCTGATGAAAATCAATTCTTTGAAAGTAAAAGTGTAAAAAAATATCGTAATTGTGTAAGAAATCGGTGATGTTTAGTTTGTCAAAATGTCATCATAATAATTAACTTATTTTTACATGTTAGGTAGAAATGTTTTGTTTTACTTTCAAAAATTAAGTATATTTCTTGAATTAAATTTTTCAATAAGAGCTACTTCTTTTACTTACTAGAGATATATCTTTCTTTTACTATCTTGATGACCTATGAATCTATAGTAACATGGTCAAGCGATAATACTTTTTTAAAAAGATATTTTCGCATAACTAAGCACATATATGGCATATAAATACAATCTTGCAACATGCTAAATCATATGCAAGAAAATCGTTTTGTCTTTTAGAAATAAGTGTTTATAATCGCTGCAGAAGTAATTACGTTATGGCAATCGTCAAAAGTCTATTGACAATATTTCTATTATTTGTAATTAGTAAAGGTGTTCTTCTTCAAGATAATGAAACAGTGGATGATAAAGCAGTGAAAGCTTCTGAAGAGAATCAATTTCGTCTATCAAACTATGTCGTACCCATTCATTATGACGTAAAATTAATACCTCATATTGTAGACAGTAATTTCACCACTAATGGCGAAACGAGCATCGATATCGAAGTGCGCGAACCGACGAACACTATTGCTTTACACGCCGTAAAACTCGCAATAGACGAATCGCTGACGAAGATAACTCGTAAGGGCGTAGACGACGAGAATTCTAAATCGGAGTATGTCCCGAAGCAGCATGAATATAACGAGCAAACACAAATTCTGACACTACGATTTGAGGAGTCGCTGGATGTCGGTACTTATACGCTGCATATTAATTTCATAGGCGTGATACTCCCGCACACGGAGCCACACGGATTTTACAAAAGTTTCTACATTGACGACAAAGGAAATAAGGTGTAAGTAATTATTATAAAAGGTTATTTTAATTATTAATAATTTATACCATAACTACATATACATATTATATGTATAACATAAATGTGAAAATAAATTAAGTCAAAAACATTCATTAATCTGTATCTAATTAGTATTAATTAAATAAGTATTAATCTGACAAAAACACTTTTCTTTTTACGTTTAAAAATCTTTCAAGTTCAATACCATAATTTTTATACTATACATATACATACAAAAGGACATGAAAGAATTAAAATTTAGATATGAAAATGTTATACGAGAATTAACAGAATATTAAATAATTATAACACTTTAAGTAGTATTTAATTGTCTCTAATTATTTAATTACAACAAAATCTGTCTCTATCTTGCCAGAGTAAGTGTATAATGACTTATACACCAACACAGAGGCCGGTATTCATAGTCAGATCTTATATTCAAGACTATCTTGAATTTATCTAACGTTGCTGTATGGAACATTTTATTGGCTACAGAATATCTAAAGATGAACCTAAGACGGTCTGGAATATAAGATCTGACTATGAATACCGGCCAGAGAGTTGTTTCGTGTACGAAAATGAAGCAAACTATAATGAATTTTACAGATGGTTAGCAGTAACACATTTTCAACCAACTTCTGCGCGACAAGCGTTTCCGTGTTGGGACGAGCCTGCCATAAAAGCAACCTTCAAATTTTCCATAAAACACTATCCTAATTACACAGCGTTATCGAATATGCCATCCACGCGATCGGAAATTGATGCAGCTGACGGAAAATTATGGACATACTTCGAGACAACTCCTATCATGTCCACCAACTTATTAGGATTCGTGATCGCTGATTACGATTATGTTTCAAATCTAGACGGTACCATCAAAATATGGGGCCCAAGACACCTTCTGTCTCATGCTGCATATTCTCTCGACATTATTGAAAAGGCAACCCAGGAGTTGGAAAAATTCATCAATAGCACCTATCGTGTGCCGAAAATGGATCATGTTAGCGTTCCACATTATTCAAGTAAAGCCACTGAGAACTGGGGCATGATTGCCTATAAGTGAGTACAAATACTTCTATTTTTCCACTAAGAAAAATAATTCCTAATTAGGACTAACGTTTATATAATTAAGATTTGTAGGTAATAAATTGTAAAATATTCTTAACAATTGTTTAAAGGCTTAAATTATACATATAGTATAACAAATTCCTTAAACTTGATGTATCTTTTTGTTAATATATCATTAATTTGTATGTAAAAATTTTAAGACAAAACGTACTTCTTGAAGACGAGAACTTACACTCAAGTACTGATAAAATATGGGATGTTATGACAATTACTCATGAATTAGCGCATCAATGGTACGGAAATTTAGTCAGCCCAATTTGGTGGAAGTATCTTTGGTTGAGCGAAGGCATATCAACTTATCTGAAATATTTTATTACTGACAAGGTACCAGCACAGATTGTACAATCAAAACATCCATACATTCATCTGTCTTATAATGTTAATTTTCTCAGTTTCTCAAAGAAAAGCAATTGATGAATTTTATCATAGTATATCAAGAAGAACTTATGCTGGAAATAGATTCTTCTTCCTCTGAACCGATTCACATAAACATCACTAGCCATCTAAATGTTCGTGAAGCGTATTCTGTCAAAACTTATGTAAAAGGTAAGAAATTTTTATATTGACCCCTTAGAAATAATAATAGCAGGGTATGAAAGTAACGCCGTTACCGTTATAAGTTACTTTTTTTGATAACAGGCTGGTACCGATTTCTCTTTCTCTTCTGTTAATGTAACGGAAACTTACTTTTTTTTTTAATCACTGTAGTGTAGCCTTTTTTATTTTCATTTTCACTATTTTTCTTTTTTCATTCCATAATACTATAGCCATCTTTTCTTTACGTCTGAAAAGACTTAAGAATCTCTATAAGGCCTAATACATATGTCATACGTCGCTATCGGATGTCGGAACGTAGCCGACTTGCCTTTCTTTTTAGAAAAGTAATTTTCTCACAAAATATTTTAACCTGTTATACTTCTCATCTTTTAGCTGCTTTCCTATTGCGAATGGCATCACATTTTTTGAGCGAAGATGTGTTCCGAAATGGTTTGTTACGATATCTTCAGGAACAGTTAGTAACAACAAATTTTTAAAAAATTTATTAGTTCATTATACTCTTTCTTTTATACGTGAAAACAAATAACAAAATTAGAAGTTAAAAGTATCAACAATTTCAAAATATACGCAAATCATGTTGATTTCTAGTGAATATAGCAGCGCTACACCAGATGATTTATGGAAAGCATTACAAGAAGCTCTCGATGAGTCAGATGTTCCGCATGATGATTTTAAAGTGAAAGAAGTGATGGATACTTGGTTCGAGCAAGCGAGGTATCCTCTTGTTACCGTCAACCGAGATTATGCTACAGGCAATATTAAAATAAGTCAAGAAAAATTCAAATACCAGACAGACAATTATAACGACAAGAACGACAAGGACGACGAGAACAACGAGGCATGGTGGATTCCTTTGAACTTTGCAACGCAAAGTAACTTAGACTTTACGTCTACGTTAGCCACCCATTGGCTAAAACCACACGATGAGTTTGTAACAATCGAAGGAGTAGACATTAACGACTGGATTATTGTAAATAAGCACGTAACAGGTAAATCTATTTTAATATATGTATACGGTGTTTAATTTCTTAGTGACCAACCGAAAAATGACAGTAGATTGGGTCAAACTGACAATGAGAAAGAAAATCATGTACATACCTGCCGAGTCCGGTCTTCTCGTGCCCTCATTTGCTCAGACATTTTTATTAATTACACAATAACTATTTTGCAGACTGGTACATGACTTTTAGTTTTATTATACCTGTTTCTTAAACTTTCCATTATTTTAAATTACACCGCTTTCTTAATTATTATTATAAAAAGTTGTTAAGTACTAAAAATATGTTAAAAAATGTTAAATCAATTGATCAATTAATCGATTATTTTTATTCTTGATAAAACAGGATATTATCGTGTAAATTACGATACAAATAATTGGAAACGAATCGCTGCTTTTCTCAATTCTGAAAACTACGACAAGATCCCAGTTCTGAACCGTGCACGAATTCTCGATGATGCTTTTTACATGATGGCAAATAAACGGCTTGACCTTGCTACTTTCATTGAAATTATAAATTATTTGTCACGTGAAACTGATACTGCACCATGGCACAGAGCACTCATAATCCTTGAGAAATTAGATAACTACTTGCAATTACCCGAAGGAGCAGCAATTATTAAGGTAAAATATATAATCAAATCACGTGATATTATTTAAAAAGTAAATATTTTAATTTAATGAACTTAATGAGGAAAAGTAAGATTAGTATATTCTTTGATTAAATCAAATGTGTTGTTGTTAATTAAATCTACCACTTAAAAAAATATTAATTGTAATTTTTCTTAGTGAACTATTAAGAAAAAAATTAGATAAAGAAAAGATTTCTGAGTACACATCTTTAATCTATTGCTTAATTACTATAAAATATTCTTTTTAAGCCATTTGTATCCAACTTGATGCATAAACTAATGGAAAAAATTGATTTTGGAGAGAATCTTGATGATGATCTCTTGACTGAACGTGTTAAAATCGACTTGTACCATTATGACTGTATGTATGGACTTGTTAAATGTCCAACAGAAGCTACTGCTAAATTAATTGCATATATAGAAGATCCAATCGCAAACCAGTAAGTTTTATTTTTAAAAATATAAATTTGAAAAACATTGTTTCTTTTGAAATTTTATCAAATGTATGTATGATGCCAATTTACATACAGTCAGCTTCTTCAGAAAAATTATTTATCTACAAAATACTACTAAATTTTGAATCATTACTTTTAGAAATTTAATTCGATGAATTTTTATCCATGAATTATGAAATGATCTTTAAAACATTTCTATAGATTAACGTATATTTTGCATAATTAGATTGTTTATGAATTAACATGTAAGTTAATTACAATTCTGTTCAATTTCGATTAAAATATAACTATTTTATTAACACTAAAGAAATATTATGTAAATTATAATTTAAATTGCTGCGCAAATTAAAAAGTTAATTAAACAGCCGCATTATATTTTATTAAAAAATAATAAAATATAATAAAAGTATTTCTTAATACATTATACATTTTTAACTAAATGAATTTTAATTATTCTAATTTTATACTAGACCATCACGGAATCAAAAATTGATGTTTTGTTTCGGTCTGATGAAGGCCAATGAATCTGTCTGGGATCAATTTCTACAAATAGAACAGCGAATATCAAAATCTCATATGTTTCTTGGTTGTTCGGAAAATTCGCATATTATTGAAAAGCATTTAAATTCTCTTTCTGGCAATGTGAATACATTTATTATGATTCTCATCCGTAACATGATCAATAGTTTGCCAAACATAGATACAGCAATTGAATTTTGCATCAATAATTACGAGAAATTTGCTGAACAGTAAGTAAAATTATATATGTTACTTATCCATTATTTAAATTATACACATACTGTAAGATAATACAAAGGCCATTTAAAAAATTCTCGGACTAAAATAGAAAACAGAAAGTTTTAATTTTTTTATAATTATTTTAATTTTTTAACATATCCTCTTCTTTTATATCAATGCACTTGAATCTCCTTTATATCATGCACCTATATTCCACAATCATCATCCCGTTACGAAACTCCGATTTATTAAGTAGAAAACTTGTCATCAGTAGTACTGTTTATTGCGATAAATATTATACCACATGCCTAGGTGATCGAATTGGTTGAGATGCCCGCCTAGAGTGTAGGGAGGTCCAGGTTCAAACCCTGGCTGAGGTATTATTTTTCGCAATGAATTTCTTTAATTAGAATTTGCCAGCCATGGGTCGTCACGCAATTTTCTACATTGGTTAGGTAGAAAGGGTGCAAAAAAACCGAAGTTCTCGAAAATCTTTTTCTATTAAAGAATTTCTTCAATCATGGGAATAATTAGAAGTCTGACGGAGTCAAGTGAATAAGGAGAATATAACAACATGTCGCACCTTACTTCGTCGATACTTAGGCATAGTGGTACTTCGAATTTATTTATTTTTAAAAATCACGCAGATATATTTATTCAAAGATCTATAGAAAATGAATCTATTTCATAAACTAACTTTAAACGTGTTCATAGAAGGATGGAATATTTTATTTAACATGTGATGTCTATGTGTGACGGCTATCTGTTTATTCCAAAAATCAATTCATTCCGAGAACTTTTTACATGACCAATACGTAAAAACATACAATATACAATTGTACTGATATAAAACAAAAGCTAATATATGCATAAACAAACCGTTTAAGTATACTCGTATGTATACATACTTTCTGCTTATAAAAACGCCATATATATTATGCCACGTATAATGCTACATCTATACATATATTAATGCCATAATATTATATTCAATGGTAATTAAATTACTTTGTAATATATTTTACAGTGTCAATATTCCATCAATTCTTCGTTCTATAATTATGAAAAGTTTCGAGGAAGATCAAATTAACAAGGTTAGATAATATCATTATTTATCATAGTTAACTGTTTCTTTATAACTTTATCTACAGTTATAAAATATTGCTGTGTGTTTCAGATAAAACTATTTGCTGAACAGCATAAGATCGATATAGAAAAGGATTTACAGACTAGAGAAGAAATGCTAGTCGTAATGAAAGATTATTTATCACAATTTCGCAGCATTTTGGAAAACAGACAACTCTCCAGCATATAACCATTTTGCATGCCTTCTGAGTCCGGTCTTCCATACCTTGTGTGCTCATTGAATCGGGCATTTTTATTAATTACACGATAATTATTGCAAATTTTATAAAATGTTACATAACTTTTCTTCTCAGTTTGAGCCAATCTACCGTAATTTTTATTTCGGTCCATAACGAATCTGACACCTTGTATATAATGAACACAGATTCGATAATTTATGATCTCACAATATCGTTGAACAGATAAGATAAAATGACATGATTTGTAGATTATGACGTCTATAGAGTTCACAATTATAAAATCGTATGTATAAAAGAATGTGAAATAAATATGTCATATTCAATACATAATTTAACACTCTAAAAAGTGTAAAGATACAAAAGATACTTCTTACTCAATTCGTTCACATATCAGTTATTATAAATATCAAGCAAAAGTATTAAATTATTGTTGCAATTGCCATAATTATGAATTAATTCTCTATATTTTCTTAAAATTAAATGCATATAAAGTTCAA
The DNA here is from genome assembly GCF_000949405.1 of Vollenhovia emeryi. Classification (NCBI taxonomy): domain Eukaryota; kingdom Metazoa; phylum Arthropoda; class Insecta; order Hymenoptera; family Formicidae; genus Vollenhovia; species Vollenhovia emeryi. The sequence goes on along the minus strand of NW_011966880.1, from coordinate 28,573 downwards.
TACTTTCTCTATTCTTATCCATAACATAATGTATGTATCATTTCTGCAATATCTAAAAGGAAACACAATTCGATTAATATTTAAAACCATCAGATAATTGATATTCAAGATTGTTTCGCTCAAAGGTCGCAAAACAAATAATTCTTTTTGTAATATTAAAATAATCTTTTAATATAAAACACAAAAGTCATGTTAACGTATATCAACTACTTAGAAAAAATTAAAAACTGGATAAAATAATTTGTACTATACTCATATTTGCATCGTCGCTAATAATATTAAAATTTACGTTCTTGACAATTGTATAATAATAGAACGTTACTTGAGCTTTCAAGTAAAGATTATATATTTTAAAGACAAAGAAAAGAAATTGTGTTAAATATATTTAAAAGAAACAGATTTCAGCATTGTTTAAATATGTTTCCATTCCATTATCAAATATTGCGCATTACGTTGACATTCTTTTCGTTACAAGTGTACTCTATTCTATAAAAAGGTATGCTATTTGTCAGACTTCTTGATTATCGCAAAGATAATTATGAATGAATGCAGATTTTAATTGTAGAATATAATGTAAAACTTGATTCGCGTGTTTGTGGATTCTCTTCAAATGCGATTGTTTGATATTACAATTCTCAAACAATTGCAAAACTTCATCCTATAAAATAATTTGGTAATTTAATGATACACTTGAACGGGTTTTCCGGACATTATTGAACTAATCTACTTACTTCAAGGCAAATTTATTAACGTTATAAATGATTTTATAAGATTCTAAGTGTAATTTGATAAAGTTATTGCGCGGAAACTTTATCATTAATCTAGGGCATCACTATAGATTAATTTGTGAATAGTTTCCGCACAAACAATTGTAGTAATGCAATTAATATAAATCTCTCAAGTTGTTATCTTTAGAACTAAAAAAAACTATAATCTGCTTGTTACTCTAGCGAAACTTTTTTTCCAGATCTTTAATTAAGATTTCTCACTAGCACGTAACGTTTTGTGCAAGCAAAGATACATGTGATAACATGATTGTATATGAAAAAAAATGATGGCATCGTCATTAACCAGCCTGTGATAAGATATCGATGATATTATAGATAATCTCAACATAGTAACGAAGAGCAAAACGTACTCAACATTCTCTCATTCGATCGCGAACTGTTCGCGCGACATATTCATTTCGAAACGTACTGTGAAAATCGGATACATTAACTATCCACGATAGACGTGCGACCGACTCCCTCAGCACCAAGCTTACTTTGTTTAAAAGTGAAATTGAAAACTTAGGAAAAGTGAAATATAATTGTTCTCAGATGTGATATTTGCGGATACAAAAAACTTGTTCAGATAAAGTTACGAAGAGTTTATAACGTAAAATAACCATGAAAAAACAGCAATACTAGTCATAAGCGCAATAAAACATTTAAAGGTAAGTGCGATTAATTTTTAAATAGTTTCAACTTTCGAAAAGGTATCGTGTTTATGGTATAAGTTTATGTGTAGAAAATTTTAATTGAATTTTCTCAGTTCCCGTTTGATTCAATATGTGTAAGCACAAATCTATTAACAATCTTTTGTTAAGCGTTTTTTCTTCTGCGGTAATAATCAAAACAAATTAATTCATTTAAATATGATGTCCCCTGATAGACATGCATGCAGTTTCTCTAGACACCCTTCCAGTTACTGTCTAGTATTACTGCATTCTCATTAATTCTAACAATACTACATAGAAATTGGATAACAACTTGATAGAGTTTTTATTTGTCAGTGCTGAAGCAGTTCTTCCGGTAAAAATATATGCAGTTTGCTTAGACATTTGCCCAGTTATTGTCTAGTATTAATTAGATTATTATTTATTAAAATACTTATTATTTTTGTTCTTGTTCAATGGGTTCAGTTTTTGCGCAACTTTTATGTGCAGTAACTGTAAGAAAAACGTTACATCTTGATTGGGATTGCAAGTAGTTTTACTTCTCAGTTACTAGACAAAAGTTAATACAACTGTCTAGTAACTGCACGACATTTCTGCCAGGGTCACGAAAAATTAATACGGTGTACTTAATCAATTGTTAATTAAATAATCTATATGTATTTATATAACTACATATAACTTTTTTCTGCAATTTCATAATATCAAGAGAGATTGTACAATTACCTTTCAGATGAGGATCTCGCGGGGACATTTGTTACTTTGCACCCTAATCACATTACTCAATGGAAACGTAGCAGATAAATCTACCATTTACGATGGTAATACTATTTATATTTTATGTGTTATATTTTGTCTATTACATTTTATATTTATAACAATTTCTCTAAACAGTATTTATAAAAACCATTTGAATACCTAATGTTCTAAATTTCTAAAAAATATACAAAATTATATTTTTTTCGAGCAACATCTACTTTAGAACTTACAAATTATAAAATAAACTATCTTAATTTTACAAGATTACATATAAGATTTTCCCAGATTTACATATAAAATACATAAATTATGAAATCGTTTTAATTTTATAAGATTACATGAAGTTTATATTGTTATAAAATTATGTTAAACATGACCAAATAACAAATATTTTATGTATAAAACGTATACTTAAAAAATTGTTTTACTGTATATATTTTCAAATCAATGCAACTAAAAAATTTGTCTTGAAGAATTTAATAAATTACGATCGATGTCATATAAAAAACCGTTTAATTATATTAATCACATATTATTTGATTATATTAGAGTTGTATTGAGTAATTTTTATTAATTTTGCAATTACTTTATTAATAATTGTAATATTTTAGCAATCATAATCCATAAAATGCGCCAATCAAGTTTTGCATTTTGATCAATTTGCATTTTTTAAATATTATTGCATGAAGTAATCAGTAATCCAAATTACTAATCACTTTATACAAAATTATAGCCACTTTTGTTATTTTGCAACATATTTAAAAAATAGTTTCAAATATACAATTTTGGGATAATTTATACATATTCTCCAGGTACGCTTAGACAAAACGAAGATTTTTTACAAAATGACGACTCCATCAACTACAGATTACCAAAGGACGTTGATCCCATTTCGTATGATATCAAGTTAATACCAAACTTTCAAGACTTAACCTTTGAGGGCATCGTAAAACTTGAAGCTATCGCAAAAAGTGCAACTAACAATGTTACACTACACGTGGGAAACCTCACAAACATAAAGTGTTCGGTTATAACATCATATGCAGCTGATAGTTATTCGACTTTGTATGACAATACTACTGAAAAGTATACTATTCTTCTCCCCGAAACCATCCCTGAAGGTGGGAGATTAACAATATCTTTCACATACAATGGAGTTTTATCCGACAACATGATTGGATTTTATAGAAGTTCATACATCCACAACGGAGAGATTAAGTAAGTAAGAAATCAATATGGAATTTTTTTCATGAGAACAAAAAGAAATAATAAATATGCACTATAAATATTATGGTCACCTGAAAACGTTATGATAATTCGTAATACAATTTTTGTTACTCATCACCATAGATGGCTAGCTGCAACACAATTTCAAACAACACACGCGAGACATGTCTTTCCATGCTTCGACGAACCAAGCTTTAAGGCAAAATTTACGATCCGTATAGCAAGAGACGAAAATTATAAGACCATCAGTAATATGCCATGGGAAAAATCTGAGAGATTGTAAGTGTCAAAGAACAATATAACTACTACTGTTTCCCTGAATAAGCCTTTTTTGCTTTAATGCATTTGCATTATATGATCCATTTGCTTTTAAGGAAACCAGGAACCAAGATGTGGGATATCTTCGAAGAAAGCATTCCAATGTCCACATACTTAGTGGCCTTTGTCATTTCGGAATTTGATTCTCTTCCTAAAACACCAGATGAAATATTTAAAGAAAAAAATCAAAAAGAAGAAGGTCCAGTCACATTTAAAGTATGGTCCAAACCAACCACTATCGATCAAGCTCAATACGCTTTAGACGTTGGAAGACGAGCACTCGAACTGTATGAGAAGAAATTCAACGAACCGTATAAGAAGGAGAACCTGACCAAGATGGACATGGTGGCCGTACCTGACTTCGCAGCTGGGGCCATGGAAAATTGGGGATTGGTCACATATCGCGAGAGTCGGATGTTATACGACGAGATAGAATCATCGGCGATAGCAAAGCAGAGCGTAACTTCTGTGATCGCTCACGAGCTTGCGCATATGTGGTTCGGAAATTTGGTGACACCAGAATGGTGGAGCTATCTTTGGCTTAGCGAAGGATTCGCCAGATACTATCAATATTTCGGTACCGCGGAGGTAAGAACAATATTCAGGACTACTATCAATATATTATACAATATACGCACATCAAATATAAATTTAAAATATAATTTTTAAAAGAAACTTCAGATATGTATGTATGTATATTAAGTTTAAGTAACTTTTCATAAATATTAATTTCAGTTTTACACGATTTGCTTAAACCGTATATTATAATATACATTGATATTCTTAAAAATGAGTTGTTGGAATTTACCAGATGTCCATAACAATATTAAGATATACATATATGTAAAAATTGTTTTACATTTTTTACATCTTTACTAAAATTGTATTTAACTAATTTTGCTTTTATATTCTAACATTTTTGTTTTGTTTATAGCTCGAGGAAACTTGGAGCATGAAAGAGCAATTCGTGGTGGAACAACATCAAACTGCATTAATAGCGGACGGACTTGAATCTTCTCTTCCAATGACTCGGGACGTTTTTAATAAATCGCAAATCGCAGGAATAGGAGATACTATTACCTATAACAAGGGAGCCAGTATAGTTCGTATGATGAGCCTCCTGTTCGGACCCGAGATTTTCGAGAACGCATTACGCAGATACATACAAAACAAGTAAATATTACAATCAACTGTAACTATAACTGTATTTTAAACATATTTAATTTGATTAACAAATATTCCATTTTTGTATATAATGAACTTTAAGAACAATATAAGATAATACATCAAATAATTTGTAAAAGAAACTAATGTAACAAGACAAAATTAGAAAAAGAAACTAGTATTGTTTTAATTAAACATATAAATGAAATAAAGGATTATTAGACAACTTTAGACTGGTAGGTGTTTTATTTGACTTGTTCCGACGTTTCGACCATTCGGGTTGTGGTCCTTTTCAAACAAATAAATATTTCTTCGTCATCGTTAATATCCTAAAAAAGGCGTTAACATCCATCTCTGGGCATCAGTGGGAGAAACTATATTGGAAGGCTCGGCCAACGTAACGACCACAGTAGAACCTGTATATCAACATAGTTTCTCCGAATGACACCCAGAGATAGATATTACCGCATTTTGTAGAATATTAACGAAGACGAAGAAATATTTATTTCTTTGAAAAGGACCACAACCCGGATGGTCGAAACGTCGGAACAAGTCAAATAAAACGCCTGCCAATCTAAAGTGGTTTAATAATCCTTCATTTTGTTAATCAACTACCGACGATTACCATATTTCTTCTGTCATAAACATATAAATCTTTAATATTATCTTAAATTGACTTGTAGCATTATTTGATGATGCAAAATACTTACACATTAATACATTCGATTATAAATAATTGAAATGTAAATTAAAAACATTATAAATTATTAATATTTTATACTAAACATGTCTTTTTTACTCGATATGATTAAGAAATTATTATAAACAGAGTATATCTTTTAGCAAAGACAAAGGTTTGAGCAATCCGGATGCTTTGTGGGTAGCAATAAAAGAAGAAATAAATAGCGAATCAGAAATAGATCCGTCACTATCAAAGATCGATGTAAAAGCAGTAATGGATACCTGGACTACAAAAGCTGGATATCCCGTTGTATCATTCACAATTAATGACAATGGCATATTGGATATTACTCAAGAACGTTTCCTTTTGAGAAACTTGGAAAATACCGATAAAGATATCATTTGGCAAATCCCTATCACGTTTACTACACAAGACAACCCAGATTTCAATGACATGCACCCGAAGTATTGGATGTCTAACAACAAAAGCACATATTATAATATTAATCCGGAAAAATGGGTTGTATTCAACATTCAATCATCAGGTTGGTACTGAACAGCGTTCTCAACCGCACAAAAATAATTTACAAAACCATTTATAATAATAATAATAATAAATATGTCCGCATTATTAAGTAATTATCATGCGTTCATTGTTAAATTAATATCAGTTCATCAGATAAATTATATAGAAAGAAAGACATATTTTTACAAAGCGGTAATTTACATATACGTTGTCAAAAATATGGAACAAAAAATCTTCTTTAGTTAGTTTAATTAGTATTATAAATTCTGAGGTAATTTATATAAAAATTGTTAAAAAAATAACTGTGATATTTTTATTACAGGTTTTTATCGTGTAAATTATAACAAACTTGGATGGAAGAACATTTTCAAAACCTTAAAAAACGAAGATCTTAACGAAATTCATGTATTGAATAGAGCCGCCATTGTAGACGATCTACTAAATCTGGCTAGAGCAAAATATCAAAATTATGATACGCTTCTAGATGGATTGCTCTATCTTAAAAGAGAAACAAATTACCTGCCCTTTAAAGCAGCATTTAATGGTTTTGAATATCTAAATAAGCGATTTACTGGACATGATGCGACATATTCCTATTTCAAGGTTTGGTTTTGTTAACTAAGTATAGAACACCAATTTATACATAGTTAAAAAAGCAGTCATAATTTTGTTTCACAAGTACTAAGCTATCCACATCGTTTGTTATATAAAACTTTGGAATAATTTACAATTAATTAACTATTAATTAAAGATTTTTGATGTTAAAAAAGTAACAAGAAAAACGATTTGTAACATGTATTAGATTTGTAATTAATGTTACAGAAAGTTGGCTTACACACAACTAACTGTATATGTCTCTCAAAGCTTTTTCATGTTATCGTTAATTTGCAATTAATATTTTCTTTTTATAAAACTATTTATACACACATTTAAGCAATTAGAATTCAAAAATAGTGAAATTAGTTTAAATATAAAAACATACTTAATATAAAATGTTAAAATTTTTACATTAAAAGTCTGTTATATAAATTATTTTATATTTCTAGGCATATGTTCGTTCTCTTCTCGAAAGTATAAATCTCCACTTAGGATATGACGATCGCGAAGATGATGACTGGCTACAAATTTTGTTACGACGCGAGGTCAATAATTGGCTCTGTAATTTCGACGATGAGGAATGTGTAACAATTTATACTGAAAAATTTCAACAGTGGAAAACAGATGGTATCCGGTACGAATATAAAAGCATTCTCTCGTTTCTACCCTCATAAGTGTATACACTAACCCAAAAAAATAGGTCAACTTTTGTCGAGTTTCAGCAATTTAAAAATAGTCGAATTTTTAGCACATGAAAAGTATTTCCTATTTTTTATTGAATAGTACACAATAAAATTCAATATTCAAATACCTTCTAATCTTCCTAATATATAACCTTTTTGCGTTTATTTATCTTATTTATAATAGAAAGTTGAAACATTCGGACTTTATATTTAATGTTAAAAAAATTTTTTCTAACTTTTAAAGTAATTTAATTATAGTCTAGTAATATCAAATTGTTTAATATTTTACAGTATTAAGCCAAATGAAAGAACTACAGCGTACTGCGTAGCCATAAGACATGGATCTCCTGATAATTGGAACTTTTTGTGGGAAGAATATATAAATTTCGATTATCCATCCGACCAAACAGTGATTTTGAACGCATTGGGATGCAGTCAGGATACTAGCATCTTACAAGAGTAAGACTTGATACGCCATAAAAATTGTGTTTAACACATGCATAAGTAACTTATAGCTATGTAGTCTGTAAAACAATGCTGTGTAATGCTATTTCTTTAGAAGCTATGTAACACTGTCAAGCAAAAGGAGCAACCGAGAACAGAAAAATGATATAAAAAAATAGAGCTACGGAGCTTACAGAGCAAAAATCTTACAAATTACATAGCTTAAATATAAAAAGTACTGTGTTACAAAAGAACACAATAATTGCGCACCACATATTGATGTTAATAAGCTATATAGATGTTAAGCTATATAGAAAATGTTTAAACATTTTCTAATTGTTTGTAGTATATAATTAATAACAAAATATTTAGATACATAAATAATATATGTTTGTACAAAAATTAAAAATGTTTAACAACTCTTGATACTTAATTTGGATGATATAATTGTAGCTATACAATTCAAATATAGGAAAATAGTACGACATCATTATTACGCAAATATGGTACGTGTGCTGTACAATGCTGACAACTTTGTTATTATTTTTGTGCAGATATCTACTTAAAGCCATTAGCAGTTTTGACAAGAATCAAATTCGTAAACAGGACAGCACGACTGTCTTCGCCGCCGTTTATAACTCTGGCCTGATTGGTGCTGAGACTGTTCTTGATTTTGTTGACCAGTATCACAAAGAAATGGAAGAATAGTAAGTTACCCTTATAACACTGTAAACTTACATGACATATTAACATTAACATTCAAAACGAAGTAGAATATAATTAACATTTCAATCACTATAAGTAAATATAAGATATTAACGATGCACTAGTATTACATATTATACATATATACACATATACATATACATACGTGTGTGTGTGTGTGTGTGTAATACATATAGATATATGTATATAATATGCGTTGCGCGTAAAATATATTTTTTAAATTCTCCTTTACAATACAAAATATTATTTACTATCGACGGTATCAACGCATATGTAAAGATCATGTTTTGATATACAAGTATGTTATTTTCTCACTTAGCTACGGAGGGCAGGGTACAATAGCCACAATCCTGGATGGAGCGTCGCAGCGTCTCTCTACATTCGAATTAGTGAACAAATTCGAAACTCTTATAAACAAGCACAAAGCGGACTTCACGTCAATCGAAAAATCTTTGGCTTCTTCTTTAAAAATCGCTAAATACGAATTGGACTGGTTTATATACGTTTCAGAATCTATAACTCAGTGGCTACGAAAATATGATAACCTACGATATCGCTTACCAAACAATATAAATCCTCAAAAATATATTATTTCCGTTACACCTTATCTTGAGGGGGATTTTACCGTTGACGGAAAGGTGACGATCGCAGCCAATGTAACACATCCGACAGATCAGATCATTTTGCATTCCTCGAACATTGAACATGAAAAAGTGACCGTCACAGCCAATGGTCAAAACGATCCTTTGCACATTCTAAAGAAAAAGGTAGAAAACCGATATGACTTTTACATTATTTATCTAGAAGAAGAAGTAACCACGGGAACTAATTTGACCATCGAAATCAAGTACAAAAGTAATTTGAACGCTACAGAGCTTCGTGGCTTCTACAAAAGTTCTTACTTGAATGAGAAGGGAGAAACGAGGTAAATAAATATTATTGCATTCACTTAATTTGCGTCATACGAATTAGCAGGAGAAACATTCTCAAATATTTTTTTGTTTTAAGGAACTTGTGCTTATATAAAAATGCCAAGAACAATTTTAAGAAAAATTTCTAAAAACGATTGCAATTACTATCGCTTACATAACAATAATATTATAACCGTAATTTTGTTTAAATTTTAAGTTACAATTTTTAAAAAAAAAATTAATAAATAAGAGAGAAAGAAGATAATATATGAAAAAAATATTACATTTTTACTTTTAAAATTCTTGCATTAAAGATTTAGTGCAAAATTTATGTATTAGATGGCTAGCAGCCTCTCACTTAGAACCTGTAGGCGCTAGAAAAATGTTTCCTTGCTTCGATGAACCAGCGATGAAAGCAATCTTTACTATTGAAGTTACCGTGCCACCAGATTACACACCACTCAGTAACATGAACTGGGAAGTCTTAAACCAACCGTATGTACACATTTAAATGTATTTCTTTGGATAATGGAATTGAATACTCTCTTCTTCCTAATCAAGTACAAATTTTTAATCAAGTACAAATATTTTACTTTAGTATTACGTTATTATTAACCATTCTTGTTTTGAAAATGGAAAAACCAAAAGATTGATAATTTATTATAATTTGATATTTAATATTTTGTAATACAAAAATGTACTTTAAAGAAATTATTTGGAATATTATAAATATTTCCCTTTGAAAAAATTATTACAGTGTTAATAATACATAGAGCATACTATAAATGCATTTAAAACAAAAATTACATGACTTTCATAAAGCCTGGTAAAATACAAAAACTAAAATTACATATTAACCAAATGTTGCAGTGGTAATGGTCACGACACGTACACTTTCCACGAGACAAAACTGATGTCGACATATTTGGTGGCTCTTATTGTTTCTGATTTTAAGTCTAAATCTGGGGAAACAAGTGATGGAATTAAATTAGCGGTATACGCACGTCCCAACGCCATTAATCAAACCTCTTACGCTTTAGAAGTAATGTCTCCATTGTTGAAATTCTTCGAGGAGACGTACAACCAAAAATATCAACTCCCAAAATTATTTATGGCGGCGCTACCCGATTTTTCATCAGGCGCAATGGAGAACTGGGGCCTTTTAACATACAGGGAAGCGAGTATGTTATATGACGAGAATCACTCGCCGATAACAAATAAGCTAGATATCAGAAACGTGATTGCTCATGAAATCTCCCATCAATGGTTCGGAAATTTGGTCAGTCCTCTGTGGTGGAAATATCTGTGGTTGAACGAAGGATTTGCTAGATACTTCGAATACCATGCTCCAGCCCGTGTACGTAATAAAAATATTCCCCGCCGACGTAAGAATGAATTAAAAATACACGAAATCTTTGATCGCTATTAATTATATCACTATCACTATGTCTGTGAATTTTTACGAACAGTCTAAAATAGTTTTATGTCGCAAATACGGAAATTACAGACATATTCTTCTACAGCATACATGCAGCATTTTTTACATTTTAAAACAATAAGAAAAATAAATAATAGAAAAATAAATATTAAAATAAAAGTATTATTCCAACTAGATGGGATAAGGATTTCTTTAAACAATAAATTATTCGCTTTCTAGGTATTTACAGACGATAGTTTGGAATCACAATTTGTGGTGGACCAAGTACATTCTGCTTTCAGTGCAGACAGTTCTAAATCTACACATCCCATGAGTCATGATGTAACTACTCCTCGTGAAATTCACAGCATATTTGACACAATTAATTATGCTAAAGCTGCTAGCGTATTGAGAATGGTCGAAAAAGTATTTGGAACTGAAATATTCAATGATGCATTAAGTGACTATCTTAAACAAAAGTATGTAACATTTTGAGACTACAAATAATTCTTTTATTAATTTAACGAATGCAGTTTCTCTGATGTTAATTCATAATTATCAAAAGTTTGTTTGATTAAATATTATTCAAACAAATATATACGTATATTAATTTATTTACATTACAAAGATATTTATATAAAAGTTGCAAAATGTAAGTAAAATGTACGATATACGTTAATTAAAACATTTATAATAGTAAAGAGAACTTTAAATTAATGGAACTAGTCTTAATAATAAAATTGTGTCGAAAGAAAAATTGATGATTGGTACGTAAGTGCAAGAGAAAGAATAAAAATTAAAGTATATCTGTGTAAATAATATAACTTTATACAAAGTATAATGTATCTATGTATAAAGTATATAAATATCTATAGCAGATTTTAATAAGACGAGGAACGTCTATTCTAATGTTTAATATTACCTAACACCTTTAAAATTTATTTCATAAATAAGCACATGTTTTAAGAAGAAGAAATAATTTCTTGTTTCATTTTTTAGAAGTTACAGCGTTGCCGAGCCAAAAGATTTGTACGCCTCACTTCAACAAAAACTAGATGAGAAAGGATTAAAAGACGATATCACAGTCATCTTAGACACGTGGACAACTCAACCCGGTTATCCTGTCGTTAATGTCGATGTTAAAAAACATATTATAATTTTGGAACAAGAACGTTTCTTCCTTAAAGAACATGGCAATAATTCTGATGAAACTCTGTGGCACATCCCAATTACATGGGCATCAGTTCAAAATAGTTTAGATTACTCCGATACCACATCGAAATTTTGGTTAACAGAACGCAAAAACATAATAAAAAAGCCATCAGATTCACTTGTACTATGCAACACGCAACAATCAGGTAATTGAACGAAGCAAATTAAAAATTGGCACTCATCGAAAAGAATGATAAATTTAATGAACAAAATTTAGAAATTTAACAGCTTTTATAGACATCTGCGTTATTCCATGATATTCGCTATTTTAAGATATTTGCAATTACAAATATACCATTTGTTTTCAGGTTACTATCGTGTAAATTATAACAAAAAACATTGGATGGAGTTGATTGATTATCTTAAGAACCAAGATTTTCAAACAATTCACGTAATTAATCGCGCAGCATTAATTGATGATCTTATGAATCTTGCAAGAGCAGATTACATCGATTACAAAACTGTTATATCCGCTACAATGTATTTGGAGAAAGAAAATAATTATTTCCCTTGGCGTGCGTTCTTCAATAATCTGCCTTACTTGAACAACCGTTTTGCAGGACGTGAAATTGAACAGCTATATAAAGTACGTACGTTACACTTGTATAAATATGAGTGTGTGTGTGTGTGTATGTGTATATATAATGTTAATACATTCTATATAAATTTAAAAAATTTTCTCTCACTATTTCTCTGATTTTATTACTAAAGTACACATATGTATAATTACTAAAATTCTTCTAAACCTTATTGTGTTATAATTAATATCTAAAGTAGAATTATATAAATAGGTTTATTATTTCAAAATTTTACATTTATTAATATTGCTCTCAAGGTTCATATTTCTACGTGAATTAACTTTTTCAGTTGTACATCTTTATTATATTCAAATCAAATTCTATTTTGCTGCAAATCTCCTTTAATCTTTTCAGTCATTATTTAGTTTCCTTTAAATTTATTTTTATAAGAAATTTTATAAGTATTTCTACAGAAAACAATTAATATTTATGAAACATTTTCAGAAATGGTTAACATCATTAATAGAAGGACTTTACACACGGTTAGGCTTTGAGGATCGCGAGAACGACGACGATTTAACTAAAATGTTAAGAATACATACTCGCAAATGGGCCTGTAAATTAGATGTAGCAGATTGTATATATGAGGCTACAAAATTCTTCAGACAGAAACAACGTTCAATTCCGTAAGTTCAAAAACAAATTAAAATATGTCCATTCATTTTCTTCCATGGCGTAATGCAAATAGAAATGGTTGTACACTACGTAAACGTCATGTGTAATATTATATTAATTAAACTTTGTTAATCATTGATTATTTTACAGAATACCACCAAATTACCGCGATGTTGTTTACTGCACAGCCATGAGAATGAACTCAAGAGATAATTATGAATTTTTATGGAACGAGTACATAAAGAGTAATGTGAATACAGATAAACTTGTAATTCTTAGTTCATTAGCTTGTTCAGAAAACAGGGATGATTTAGAAAGGTATGTACAATATTCTTTTCATTGTTAATATCGAATTATAACTCATAAGAAATTGGCATCCATAAATTACTTTTATTAATAATTTTTTAAATATAATACAATAATAGCACATATATTGCGTAGAAATTACAAAGATGCATCTTATTTTTAAATTTTTCTAATATTCATGTGTTAAGGAGATGTTGGACTGCATTGCATCTCTTTGCACCTTCTGCACCTAGTGTTTTCAGTTTATGGAAACCTTTTGTGTAATAAGCAAACTATATAGTTTATGTGTATAGATCGAAAGTGTCTTCCTGTTCGGACTAAATCAGAGAATATAATTGGGTATTACACAAATGTTTCTATGAACTGAGAACTGTAGATGCAAAAGATGTAAAGAGGTGCAACTCTGTCAAGAATCTCCTTAATAAATTTGTGATAAACAGACAATTTATTAAATTTTATTAAGAAGAATTGCAATGCTCATTAATTTTATTAATTATAACAAATTTATCTGTTTCTTTCATTAAATCAAGGTTATTGCGAGAAGCGATTATTAAGGATTCTGTGAATATACGGTATCAAGATAGCGCGAAAGTATTTTCGAACGTTTACGATGCAAGTTTGATTGGTGTTGAAGTTGTCATGAAAGTGATTGAAACTTCTTATGAAGCTATACTGAACCGATAGTGAGTAACTTTGCACAGTGATAAAAATTGTATAACGACGCAGCATGACATACCATTTTTAATTACAGTGACGGTGATTATACAAAAATCGAAAATATAGTGAGCGCTTTGGCAAGCAGATTATCCACTTCTGATCTTTATAAACAGGTAATGTATCATGATATATTTTCAACTAATTTTAATTTTTAATTAAATTTACAAAAAATCGACTGGCTGTCCCACTTTAAATTAAACTAACCAAATATCTCGAAAAATATGAAAGATAATAATACGGAAAACCGTTTTAGATAAAAGTTGTTTGGTTCGAAGGGGGACATAAGATGATGCTATTGAATTGATTTTGAATAATCGTTTGAAGATCATACAAAGGTATCCTTCAATAAAAGATCAATTAATAGCATCATCTATTATCCCCTTTGAACAAAACTTTTGTCTGAAATGTTTATCCGTATTTTTCATATTTTTCGAAATAATTGGCTGGTTAATTTAAAGTGAGACACCCGATATTTTAAATTCTAAAAAATTTTCATAAAGAACATCACGATTAATTATTCTTTCTGTATATGCACACATTATGTTCAATACGAAGTGAAAAGCATTTATTAATTAAGTGAAATAAAATATTCAAAATAAAATAACCAAGTTTTATCATTAAACAATGTCAAATATTCAAACTTGCCGAATATATCCGTTACCATATTCATATTTTACCAGATATTTTACTTAAATAAAACAAATTCTTAGTAATTATTTATTTAAAATTCTTGTCAACTAATTAATCAAGATGTATTTGATTTATGTTTTACTCGCAGTATGAAAACTTACTCGACCAGCTGGTTAAGAAAGAACCGAAATTCAAGATGTCTGTCGATTCCTATTTGGAAACAGCAAAATATGAGTTCGATTGGTATGAGAGAAAAGTTCCAGTAATTTTCGAAGCATTGGACAATCTATTTTCAAGTAACATGTACCGCTTGCCGAAGACGCTTGAGCCAAACTTGTACAACATATATCTCACACCTCACATGGAAGAAGGTGTCTTTGACGGAGATGTGGAAATACAAATGACAGTTCGGGAAAGTACTACGTTAATAACTCTCAATTCTCACAAACTCAATATCTCATCAAATATCAACGTCTTCAGAGAAGATGATTCAAAAATAGAAGTGCTGAGTTACAAAGAACATGGTCCGCAACAAATACTAAAAATATATTTATCCGCCTATGTACATACGAATGAGAAGATAAAAGTGAAAATTAATTTTAACGGAATTCTTAATGATGATATGAATGGATTCTATCGTAGTTCGTATTTTGACAGTGAAGGGGTGCAGCAGTGAGTATAAATTCATAAATAACTAACACCTTGGTATCGTTTATTAAAAGAAAATAAAAAGCAGTTTGGTAATCTTACTGTTCAACTTTTTCATTATAATCTCAATAATTATGAATTAATAAAAATATTAATGCATAAAAGTAAAACTATGTAATTAATTAATTATATATCAATCTTTAATACTTATTTCATTTTTTCACAGTTGGTTGGCTACAACACACTTTGAGCCTACGTATGCTAGACAGGCTTTCCCCTGTTTAGACGAACCAGCATTTAAATCAAAATTCACAATTAACATTCAAAGGCTAAATCATTACAACTCGCGAAGTAATATGCCACTCAAAACAGATGCCATAAGTCTAACGTAAGTATACATACAATTATACATTTTACAAATCTTAAACTGGATACACTATATGCTTTTCTGTGTAATTCTTGAGTAAAAAGTACTTATATCAGCAATGTTATCTTATTACATTTACTTGTTACTTAGGGACGGTAATTACACGGTGGACACTTTCCACACTAGCAACGTTGTTATGTCGACGTATCTGGTAGCATTTGTTGTCTCCGAATTTGAGTCTGTGGATGTTGGAAACGCAACTTTCAACGTATGGGGTAGACCGGAAGTCGTGGTACATGGCAGATACGCTCAAGATATTGGCATTGAACTTATTGACGAGTTGCAGAATATTACCGGCATCAATTATACTTTGCCCAAGCTAGACTTGGTGGGAATTCCAGATTTTTCAATGGGCGCGATGGAGAACTGGGGTCTTGCTACTTTCCGGTAATATTACTTTTTCTTGACAATTCGAACACGTTATCTTTTATACAACACACAAGTGAGTTCCTCATATTCTATAAATAACATAAATCTTTCAACAGTGAATACGGACTTTTCTATAACAAAAAAGAAACTACATCCACCTTCGAAAAGTACATAATCACCGTAATAGCGCACGAACTTACTCACATGTGGTTCGGAAATCTCGTTACTTGCGACTGGTGGGATTATATTTGGCTCAACGAAGGTTTCGCACAATACTTCGAATGGTTTATATCTGATCGGGTACGTAATTACTGATATTTACATAAAAGAAAAATTATATTTTACTTCTACCACAAATAAAACTTTGTTTTTCAAAATGCGACGAAGTTAATTTATTTTTCTTTAAAATTCAAGAAATCGTTTAAATTTCTCACTTTTAAGATTTTCTTAAATTTTGCAAAAATTATAATTTATTATAAAACTCAATTTTGCAAATAATACAAAATTACATATTATATATAACAAATGTAATCATTTTTATTTGCATTCTCTTTTTAGATACGCCCAAATTACAAGTTCATGGATCAATTCGTGGTTTACGAACTACATCCCGCTCTGTCGAAAGATGCTTCGCTCTCAACACACCCAATGACAAATCCCGTCAAAACTCCGGAAGAAATAGCTAAAATCTTCGATTATGTCACTTACGGGAAATGTATGTATAATTATCATATTACATCATATTGATTAAAACACGTAATGTATAACATATAACATCCTCAAGGAAATTTCTATTGAAAATGTCTTTTACAAATTCTAATAAATTTTATTATTGCTATAATAATATAAGATCTTATAAATACAACATATTAAAGCTTATACAAAACATTAAATTCTCATTATAATTTATGAAACTATAAATTTATTGTATTATATCAAAAGCTGTTTATATCATAATAATGTTTTACAAACGCAAAATACTTTATTAGTGCTTTTATACGTACATATATTTATATTAGAAGCTCAGTGTTCTATTAAGTATTTCCTTTTTTATTTATTATTAAAATATTTTTATATTACAGCCGCCAGTGTCTTACGAATGATATTCAATGCATTTGACCAAGAAGATCATATATTGGCACTTCGTGATTATTTAACAAAACGAAAATATCGTACGGCAAGTCCTACAGATCTATGGGATAGTTTCGAGTTATTTGTATCGATAAACATTGGCGATAGAAATGTAAGCATCGAAGAAGTTATGAATACTTGGACAAATCAACCGGGATATCCGGTGGTCAATGCTACATTAACTAAAGACATACTAACGCTTACTCAGGTAATATATAATATAATTATTTCATTCTTCTTTATTTATTCACATGTATTTCTACAATTCTACATATTATTTTACCATATTGTGTTGTAGGAACGGTTCCTAATAAATAGCAATAACATTGGCAGTGAATTTTATTGGATACCAATTGATATATTCGTTCCATCCAATATGTTTGGTGATATTTCTTTACACCAAAAAATATGGCTAGGACCAGAACCTCAGGGAATATATGTTAATCCTACTAACGATTGGTTTATCGTAAATTATGAACAAACTGGTTTCTACCGCGTTAATTACGATACTTTCTCGTGGAAAAAATTAATCGATAAGTTAAAGAATAAAGGATTCGAAGTTATCAATCCCTTGAATCGTGCTCAAATTATTGACGATCTCTTTAACTTGGCTCGCGCTAGTTACGTGGAATATGAATTATTGATGAGCGCATCGCTGTATTTAAAACAAGAAACACATCATTTACCCTGGAAAGCGTTCTTCAATGGCATATCGTTCATTTCTGGAAGATTTGAAACACAGGCAACTTTCCAGAAAGATCTAAATGGATACATTATGAAATTATTATCTCCGATGTATGAGAAAGTAGGATTCGACGATCGTGATAATGAAGAGCATTTAGACAAATTAAATCGGGAAATGATTCTTCAATGGGCTTGCAAATTAGGTAATGCGGAATGCCTGACAAAATCTGTAGAGCTATTTACCACCTGGCAGAACAATTCCACACGGTAATATTCCGATAAGTTTTAATAAAATTATTAAATTTATAACAATTGTTTTAATCCGAGATATCTAGAAGTTTGAAATACTTCTTCATGTTTTTAATTATCTCTTCCATGCAAGAATCATAAGTTTCTATTTTAAACGTTACGAAATATACATATAACTTAATACTAAACACAATTGAGACTGAAAATATTACAATGTAAAATTATCTTGGAAAGTTGAAACATGAATTTTAAAAAGTTCTGAAAGAAATTAGAATTATGAACTTATAATTACTAATTGTACGTTTTAAATAATTATGCTGATTAAATAAGCCTAGATAGAGAATTAATTTAATCAATGTACCGTAATAATTATAAAATTTACAGTTTATAAATTTTTATTTACATGTATTTTCTTATAATATAATATTTTCTTATCTATAGAATTCCACGTAATGCACGGCCAGCTGTTTATTGTACCGCAATAAGACAAGGAAGCTCAGATGATTGGGATTTCTTGTGGGATCAATATCTAGACACAAACTTTGCAACAGAGATGAAGGTTATTATAAATGCACTCGGGTGCTCGATAAATGAGACAGTACTCCAAACGTAAGTTTCCATACAGAAGATGCATTAATATCAACTTCTTTAACCAAAGAAAAAATTACAATGTCACGATTCTAGTTTATTTAACGTGAAATTAAAGTATGTTTACTAATGTTTAAAGTATGTTAATTAAACTATGTTTATTAATGTTAATTTAGAGAAGAATTCTAACATACTTGATGAAATAATTAAGTAAAGAATTTTCTATATAATAAATTTCATTTTTAACTGTTGTCAGTTAAAAGCATATTTATGCATATTATGATAAAAGTAAATTTATGTTCCCATATTTACATCATGAAATTCGTTAAAATTGTGATAATCTTTCTTATTACTTGAACATATCCCAGGGCGATTTTACTCAATCAATTTACGATCAATTTTTTTAAACAGTTACTTAGGAAGAGCCATAGAAAAATACGATCCTGCCAGTGCTGTCATTCGTCGACAAGATGTTTCAGCGGTATTTACTTCCGTCTACAGCGCAGGCCCAGTAGGAGTAAATGTTACCCTTAACTTTTTAATAACACATATTGAAGAGCTGTATCAATAGTAAGTGTCATTACAGTACTATCTACAATTCTACACTATTGTAGCAATGAACTTCTTACGTTTGTATATTTTTGTTACAGTTTTGGAAAGTGGGACGAAGTTGCAGATTTATTTGTTAATGTGGCATCGTATATATCGAGCGAGGATCAATATAATACGGTACGATTACTCAGAGTTCTTATTTAGGCTGCGTTCGGAAACATCACCCAAGCGTCCCCGTGTATCATTTTATCCTTATTTAACATTCGCCGAGCAACGAGGATAAAATGATCCACTGGGGCACTCGGGTAATGTTTCCGAACGCAGCCTTAAAAAATAAAAGTGACGAAACAAAAAGCTTAAACTAGTAAGAATATTCTTAAAGTCGCCAGCAGTAATTTAATAAATTAATAACATCGGTTTGTCGACCGTGTCTGGCAATTAAAATTCTTATTGCGAAAAATATTACCCCAGCCAGGATTCGAACCTGGGACCTCCCTACAATCCGTGACGGGCGTCGAGCTGGTTTAGACGCCCGTCACGGATTGTAGGGAGGTCCCAGTTTCGAATCCTGGCTGGGGTAATATTTTTCGCAATAAGAATTTTAATTGCCAGACACGGTCGACAAACCGATGTTATTAAAAAGCTTAAACTCTAAAAATAGAAACTTAATCAAAACTTTTCTATTGCGTATTATACATATATTCTTCTTTCTTCTAGTTGATGGACTTCGTGGAACATAATATAACCATGTATCCTCCAAATATGAAAATTAAATTACGTTCTGCTATTTCTACAGTGGAAACCAACTTACTGTGGTTCAAAACTAACGGCTACAAAATTAGACAATGGATAATGAGTCTAGAACCTGAAATCGAAAAACCAGACAGTTCTACCAGGATAGAATCCTTAAATATTGTTTGTGTAACTCTCATTGCTTTAATATCGTATCTTTTAAGTTATAACTGAAAAATTAAGTTTAACGAAATGTAGATTAAATAAATATTATTCTTCAGGTTTCTATTATGCACAATAGAGACAACTGGATCTTTTATCCGTGCCTTTTGATTTACTAACTTGTTCTTTTTCAAAGCTAGGATCGGCGAATTTATATTTTCTGTATAAAATATTTTCAATGTGTATATTTACCAGGATTGGGAAAGTTACTTTATAAAAGTATGTAGTTACAGTTGCAGTTTTTTCGCTAAAAATATAACTATTTACAGTTACAAGTTACCAATTTTGAAAAGTAACGCGTTACAGTTACAGTTACTCAAAAAGTGATGAGCAGTTACTTTGCAGTTACTTTCTTGCAATGAAAATCAAAATATCAAATCTGTATTTAAATTGTAAAGTGTCGATAAAGGTGGTTACGCGAAAATGCAAGGCCTATTGCAATCTGTGGAGATTTAAAATATACATAAAGTAACTATTAATCTAACCATTAAATAAGTTACTAGTTATCGAAAAAATGTAACTGAGTTAAGTTACAGTTACAGATGGAGAGAAAGTAACGAAGTTAAGTTAGAGCTACCAAAAAAATAACTGTAACTGTAACTTCCTTACAAGTTATATTACATATTACATACAAGTGATATTTACATTATATCTAATGCAAAGAATTGTATTTTTAATCTCTTAATTAGGTAAATAAATGTAAAATGACATAAAATAAAAAATATACTGTTTATCCAAAGATTTTTACTCAAGAGATGCGGTAACGTCTTGCACCAAGTATATTTTTTCTATAATACATGAATTATACATTTAAATTAAACAAGACGCTACGGCAATTCTTTTTTTTTGAACACTTTTCTCTAGCAATAAATATACTTTTTTTTAATAAGTTACGACGCGCATTACTCCGGGCCTTCCTGCTTGGAGTCGCGCGTCCAAATCGTCAGTGATTACAGTTGCTAGGAATTGCCTGCCGAACATAGCTGCTACCGCTACTATGATTTTTCTCGGCACTCCATCTCCGGGTCCGGGTGCTTTTTTAGGGTTGATGCGGCTGTTTTTATCCCGTCTTCTGTAACTTCCCATTCTGTGTCCCATTCTCTCCTTGGCTGTCCTTGTTGTATTGGGCGTCCGCCAGGAAATAGGGTGTTCAGTACCCTGTTCAACAGTTCTGGGTCCATCGTTGTTGTGATCGGACGGGACCATTGTCTTATTTTATTCATAACCATTTTGTATGGTCTACTCCATGGATCTTTGTTTATATCATTAAGTAATTGCTTCCAGGATTCCGTTTTGCATCTACTGATCTCTGTGACTAATGTTGTTCTCGCTTCCTTATATTTTTTCCAGGCTTCGGCAAATGTTTTGAACCATTTTTGGTTCATCTTCAGCGCAAACAATTTAAAAAAATCCAGTATAAACTATTAAATATCATGACAAGTAATTAAAATAATAAATAAATATTCCCTATCTAAAAAAGGCGTTGCGAGTTCATTGTTGTCGCTTTTCCGCGATGCCGATTGGCTCTCTCGAAACTCCATTTCGATCTTGTTGCGAGTCGATTCTCTTCGACTCGCGGTTTTGACAGTTTGCATTTAAGAGGGTTATTTTGACAGTTTATGTGTCGATCTCGTTGCGAGTCGTTCACTTCGACTTGCGGTTTCGACAGTTTGTATTTAAGAGGGTTATTTTGACAGTTTATGTAATATATATAATGTGGAAGAATAATGGCGCGCGCTTATGTTGTTCTAGATTATTAAAAAAACAGCCGATAGAAAAAAAGATGTATTTATCATAACACTAAGACGCTGACGGACTTTCGATAGTTCTACGAGTTCTAAACTATTTCTCGTGTAGTTCTGAACACATTTATTCATTTTCCAAAGAATTTTAGGCAGTGGCAAGTCTCTGTTACTTTTTAATAAATCATAATCCCCGAAGAACACCCTTCTAAGCAGATAAGTGTGCTCTGCTGATCGGAAAGTCGGAGTTCCGGTCCTTCTAAAATATTTTTCGTATAGTTTTGAATATATTTATTCATTTTCACAAGAGTTTTAGACAGTGGCAAGTCTCCGTTACTTTGTACTTTGTACCGTTACTGCTTAGAAATGGATTTTTCGGGGATTATGAATTTATTAAAAGTAACGGAGACTTGCCACTGCCTAGAACTCTTCGGAAAATGAATATATATATATATATATATATATATATATTCAGAGCTATACGAAAAATATTTTAGAAGAACCGGAACTATAACATGCCGACCAGCAGAGCACACTTGTCTGCTTAGAAAGGTGTTCTTCGAGGATTATGAACTTGTGAAAAAGTAACGGAGACTCGCCACTGCCTAGAACTCTTCGGAAAGTGAATATATATATTCAGAGCTATACGAGAAATATTTTAGAAGGACCGGAACTCCGACTTTGCGATCAGCAGAGCACACTTATCTGCTTAGAAGGGTGTTCTTCGGGGATTATGATTTATTAAAAAGTAACAGAGACTTGCCACTGCCTAAAATTCTTTGAAAAATGAATAAATGTGTTCAGAACTACACGAGAAATAGTTTAGAACTCGTAGAACTATCGAAACTCCGTCAGCGTCTTAGTGTTATGATAAATACATCTTTTTTTTCTATCGGCTGTTATTTTGTTTAAATCGCCAGAACTATTATTAAAAAGTATCAGGAACTATAGAACTCGACTGCATGCGATAAGAACTCCATTTTATTTTTGATCTGCTGGGAATGATATGCCAACTTCACAGGCATTTCGCATTTCTGATGATGCCTGTGAAGTTGGCATATCATTTCCCAGCAGATCAAAAATAAAATGGAGTTCTTATCGCATGCAGTCGAGTTCTGTAGTTCTTGGTACTTTTTAATAATAGTTCTGGCGATTTTATACAAAAACAGCCGATAGAAAAAAAAGATGTATTTATCATAACACTAAGACGCTGACGGATTTTCGATAGTTGTACGAGTTCTAAACTATTTCTCGTGTAGTTCTGAACACATTTATTCATTTTCCAAAGAATTTTAGGCAGTGGCAAGTCTCTGTTACTTTTTAATAATTCATAATCCCCGAAGAACACCTTTCTAAGCAGATAAGTGTGCTCTGCTGATCGCAAAGTCGGAGTTCCCGTCCTTCTAAAATATTTCTCGTATAGCTCTGAATATATATATTCATTTTCCGAAGAGTTCTAGGCAGTGGCGAATCTCCGTTACTCCTTCAAAAATTCATAATCCCCGAAGAACACCTTTCTAAGCAGACAAGTGTGCTCTGCTGATCGGCAAGTTATAGTTCCGGTTCTTCTTAAATATTTTTCGTATAGCTCTGAATATATATATATATATATTCATTTTCCGAAGAGTTCTAGGCAGTGGCAAGTCTCCGTTACTTTTAATAAATTCATAATCCCCGAAAAATCCATTTCTAAGCAGTAACGGTACAAAGTACAAAGTAACGGAGACTTGCCACTGTCTAAAACTCTTTTGAAAAGGAATAAATATATTCAAAACTATACGAAAAATATTTTAGAAGGACCGGAACTCCGACTTTCCGATCAGCAGAGCACACTTATCTGCTTAGAAATGGATTTT
>NW_011966880.1:2234-4093 GCF_000949405.1 Vollenhovia emeryi | reverse complement strand
TTAGCGCCATGTACTCAGCCTCGGTAGAAGATAGGGCTACCGTCTTCTGCTTTCTCGATTCCCAGGATATGGCACCTCCAGACAGGATGAATGCGTGCCCGGTGTGAGATCTTCTGCTATCCGGACAGCCGGCCCAATCTGCATCCACGAACCCCGTCAACTTTGACGAGGTTCTTTCATATCGAAGACCGTACCCGGGTGCGCCCTTCAAGTACCGGAGAGCGCGCTTGGCAGCGGTCCAGTGCGCCAAGTCGTAGCAGTCGGCGAATTGACTGAGGTAGCTGACCGCGAAAGCCAAGTCGGGCCTAGTACAGACAGCCAAATACATCAGCGCTCCGATTAGCTCCCTGTAAGGATAAGATTTCGCGTCGAGCTCTGGGCTGGGGTCCCTCCTGTCGAGCTTAGTTCCTGGCTCCAGTGGAGTAGACACGGGTTTGCATTCGGACATACCGAAACGGCGTAGGATATCCTGGACGTATCCCTGTTGATGCATGGAAATTCCATCCTCGTCTTGGGAGAATTCTATCCCGAGGCAGTACTTCATTCTTCCTAGGTCCTTAACCTCGAACTTCTTGGATAAGAATTCGGTGAACTTTATTATGTCGTTTTGATCTCGCGAGGCGACGATGATATCGTCGACATAGGTGGCGATTAATAGTATGCTTTGGCCGTGTCCGCAATAGAACACGCAGGGATCGGCGGATGACTGTGTCGCGCCAAAGGCGAACAGCGCTTCGCTCAATGTTTGATGCCAACAGCGGCCGGCCTGACGAAGGCCGTAGAGTGCCTTCTTGAGTCGACACACCTTGTCTCCGCTTCTGACATCGTTGAGCAGCCTCGATGCCTTCTTGAAGATCGAACCATTGGTATCTTCAGTTTGAATAATCAGCTCTAAAATCTTCTCTGTGAATCGTGGGACTTCCATAAATACGTCCTCCTTTAGTATTCCGTTCAGGTAGGCGGTAGCAACATCCAACTGGTTGATTGTCATCTTGAGTCGAGCAGCGAGAGCCACGATTAGTCGGATTGATCCTATGCGTGCCACCGGAGCGAACGTTCCCTGAAAATCAATGCCGGGACGTTGAGAGAATCCTCTTGCGACGATTCGAGCTTTTCTTCGAATTATTGCTCCCTGCTGATCGAACTTGTTCCGTAGGACTATCCGGCTTCCAATTACTTCGCGATCCGTCGGTCGGTCCGCGAGTACCCACGTGTCGTTTTTGATGATAGACTTGAGTTCCGACGCCATCGCGTCAAGCCATTGATCAGCATCGGGTCCGTGAAGAGCTTCATCGATGGGGACTTCAGTCAGATAACACGTTTCTGCGATGTCATCGGCGTACGCGGCCGAGTGATATTGTTTCCTAGGCCTTCCCCTTTGGCCTGTCATTATCTTCCGGGGCCTTCCGCGGCCTCGTCGGGCGTCGTCTGTGCTGTGTTCCTCGTGGTAGTCCTCGTCATCGCTTGGATTATGTGTTTCCTCGTCCTCGTTCGAGTTTTGCGGCTCCGTGTCGTCGTCGTCTTGATCCTGGTGCTCTTCGTTTTTGCTCTCAGTCGGCGGTTCGTCGTCTTGGCGGTTATCGTTCATCGTAGAATCCGTCTTAAAGGGAAATATGAGGTCTATTGATTCCGGCCCGTTCGGATGCACGTGTGGTATCTTAACGTGATCGATGTTCCCGGGGGTATTCCGCGATTGGTCGAGAAATCTCACGTCGCGTGCTATTTCGACTCTTTTCTCGTGCGGGAGCCAAATTCTATACCCCTTTGACAGATCAGAGTATCCGACGAATATTCCCTTCGTGGAACGTGAATCGAACTTCCCCTTGTTAGGATTTCTCTGTAGGCTGTACACCTCACAT
>NW_011966880.1:0-1833 GCF_000949405.1 Vollenhovia emeryi | reverse complement strand
CCAAATTCTCGGAAGTATTTCACGTTTGGAATTTTGCGAACCCATGCCTCGAAAGGTGTTCGGCCTCCCAAGCTTCTTGTAGGACATCGGTTTCTTGTATGGTTAGCCGTGTTTATCGCTTCTCCCCAAAAAGACGGGGTTAAACCTGATTGAATTAGAAGGCAGCGCGCCATGTCCGCTAACGTGCGGTTTCGTCTCTCCGCCACGCCGTTCTGTTCCGGAGTGTGAGTTACAGTCAGTCTGCGCTGTATGCCATTTGACGTCAGGAAGTTGTCGAATTCCTTGTTTCGATACTCGGTCCCGTTGTCTGTTTGCAGGAACTTTATCCTTTTTCCAGTTCGATTTTCCGCGAGCGCCTTGAACTTCTTGAATGCTCCGAGGGTCTCGTCTTTGCTCTTCAGCAGGTAAATCTCGCACCACCGGGAAGAGTCGTCAATGAAGGTTGCAAAATACCTGGCTCCCCCGTTTGATCGGACGCGCATGGGACCACAAACGTCCGAATGTACTATCTCCAGCAGTTCTGAGCTTCTCTCGGATTCCTTTGGGAATGGAGTTCTCGTCATTTTCCCTTGAAGGCAGATTTCGCATTCGGGATTCGCGCTTGGTCCGCTGAGATTCATTCCGCGTACGGATTCATTCCTGTTGCATTCCAGTAGATCCTTGTAGTTTAAGTGGCCCATTCTTCGGTGCCATTCCTCGGCGTTGTTTACTTCGATCCTTTGTTCTCGTGGTGTCCGTTCGTCATATTCCATGCTTTGCTCGCGAAGGTAGTAAAGATCCCCAATTCGATCTGCGAGTAGTACCGTATTGTTGTCCCGATCCGTGATTGTAGCAAGTGTCTTCTCGAAAATTACCTTGTAGTTCTTGTCCACAATCTTTCCCACTGAAAGCAAGTTGGTTCGGAGGTTAGGTACGTGCAGGGTGCCGGATATACTCACATTCTTGGGGCCTTCGTTCGTCTGCGCGTTGACTGATACGATCCCTTTTCCAAGTATTTCCGTCGATGATTTATCGGCTAGGTTCACCTTTCCAGACTTGCGCTCCGTAATATGTGTAAAATCGCTCAGTCGATTGCACATGTGGGTGCTACAGCCGCTATCTAGACACCATCTCTGTCGCTGTGTCGCTTCCTTGGTTCCGGACGTCTTCGCTGCGAGTGTGTGTTCCTCCGCTGTGTGCAAGCTCACATCGTCCGTCTTCTTAACGTGCTCCGTCTGTTTCGCGGCTTCTTTGCAGTCGACAGCCTTGTGTCCGACTTTTCGACATCGGTGACACTTGTATTTGAACGCCTCGTCCTTTGGCGTGCTCGTATCTTTTCTCGTCGCGTTCCGTCGTTTGCCTGGCTGCTTCCTTGCAGTCATGGCATTGGAGGTAGCGTTGCGCATGTCGTTTGCTCTTGCGTCACTCTCTTCTACTATCTTGAGACGTAGAGCTTCGGGGGTAGGTAACTCATCACGTGTTTCTATGGCGCATCTAAAGTTCTCGAACGACGATGGTAGGCTGTACAGTAACATAATCGTCAGTAAGTCAGGGTTAATGTCGACTTCCATTTCGCTTAACTTATCTATCGTGTCGAAGAACTTTCCGAGATGTTCGCGTACGTCCCCGTCGTCTTCCATCCGATGTAGGGTCAGTTGTTTTAGTAAGGTGGCCTTCCTAGCCGGTCCTCGTGACTGATATATCGAACGTAGTTTTGTCCATACTTCCCTTGCGGTGTTACAACCTTTTATTTGTTTGAGTTCCGACGAGTTGATGCACAGAATGATGTCCGACTTCGCCTTTTTATCCTCGGTTTCCCATCGTCTCGCCGCTTCTATCGATGCCGCATCTCCA
>NW_011966879.1:39570-44727 GCF_000949405.1 Vollenhovia emeryi | reverse complement strand
AACGATTTTTAATAATTAATTACTCGTTAACTATTACGAAAATTGCAAAATGATACAGGACTTTTCCATTCATCTCGATCCGTTCTACCTTCTCAAAAATTTTGTCGGATATGGAAAGACTCACCCTGTATAATCCACACCTCAGACATGGGATGGGTATAAAGGTTATATTTTTGTGAAAGGGGAGCGTCCCAGTAGAGGGAGCGAAACCCACTGTCTCCATACTTGCAACATGAAGCGAAGTTATAAACTAGCACATATTCCATCAAATAAGTGTTATGCGTTAAACTGTTTCGTTAACAATTTATAATACCTAAAAAAAAGTATAAAAATGTTCAAACTTCAATTTAATTGTTATATATCTCTTAAATCAATGCCGTTCTGCCACTCTTGAGAGGAATTACTCAGAAAACCTCCCCTACAACACATCTAATTGTACGTGGCGATGAAATCGATGAGGCGTAACCTTTTCTACTGTCTACTCTC
Source organism: Vollenhovia emeryi (assembly GCF_000949405.1). Lineage (NCBI taxonomy): Eukaryota > Metazoa > Arthropoda > Insecta > Hymenoptera > Formicidae > Vollenhovia > Vollenhovia emeryi. The sequence goes on along the minus strand of NW_011966879.1, from coordinate 44,241 downwards.
TAAACGTCAATCAGTGGTTTGTTACTGAAAACAGTGAATAGTCACTGATTCGCAGTTATAAGTGCACCATTGAAAATACGCGGACTATTCGCTGTTTTCAGCGATAATTCGCCGGTTGATTTTTAGAGCGTAACTACCCTTGCAATTCATATTGTTTTTCCAATTATTTTTATTCCAATTACGAAATTGAAGAGACGGCGTTACCGTTTCTTAAGTAACCGACAGCTACGAACATTTAGAAAAACGGCGTTTTAGTTTAGACATTTATGTCCTCGTGCAACGGGGATGAATGTGCCGAACTTAACCGTATCGGCCAAGTCAATTTTTAAACGTCCTTCGCGTCCCAAGCATAATTAATACAGGACAGGCCCTACGAGGGCCATTACTCGTCGACAAGATTCGTCACGTTACCACGCAAGAAACTTCGCATTCGAACGATATATTTTAATAAAGGGACAACAGAATTAGGCACCCCCGAGGCACCTTCCCGTGCCACTACAGCCTGGCGATCTCTGTATGCCCCTGACTGCGCGACTTGTATACGTTTCCTTGCGAAGCTGTAACCGGAGGTAGTGAATAAACCTTGCCAGGGAAACTACCTCGTTAGCCTCATTAGCCATCGCTCCGTTTCATTAGCGAAGTGGTGGATGGGGCTGGGCCAATGTTGCCGAAGAAATTTATGACAGTCGCGTTTTGTCCTAGACGTAACTTCTCTCCGTAGCACTTTCTCAATTTACTTTGCACGCCTTCCTACCGCGTCCCCTCTCTCAACTTCTCTGCCTAACGCCGACAGTATCGGGCGCGAATTAAAAGGCTGACGGCAACTAAATTTCAAGAAGAGTAAAATGCCTCCGAGAGCTCGAAAAGGCCTTTTCTCTGCGGTGCTTACATATTTTATTTCAACTTAAAGTTTGATGGTTCTTTTGCCGTTATCTGTGCCGAGGAAACTTCTCGCAGTGAAAACTGCTCGTTTGTATCCCTTTCTTTGACAATCTTATTAATATTATTGATATCGGATGCTTTAAGAGCATAAATAATAACACTGTTCAACAAAATTGAACTTATTTTTTGTATGGGAAACAAAATTAGTCAATTTTTATTAATATTAGGGTAGCGAATATGTTAATGGACACTTTTATCTTTTACAGTTTCAATGATTTTTGAAACTAGAACTGATAAAAAATGATTTCAGTTCCCATATAATTAAAACCAGAGCTAATAAAACATTAGTAAAGACTGATTTCGTTCCCGTGATATTTTTGCTGGCGTAATCATTTAATTTTTGTTATAAACATACTGTATTATAAACTAGAAATTTAAAAAACAATTTCTTTGAGAAATAGAATGCTTCTAATCAACCAAAAAATAAGCGACAAATGATGAATCAACATTCCAATCAAGTTTCGTCGTCTAATTCGTCTTGCGAACCGCCGTGAAAATCCAAGTATCGTCTTGCCCGGGGTGACTCATACGGCAACGTTCGGCACTGGCCACGAATTCAATATACCCGACAGACCCGATACTATTTATAACACAAGGAATCCGAAAAAGTTCGATAATATTCGTGCCGACAGCGACATTTGCTCTTATTTCACATTCCTAGAGTCGCGCTAATTCTCCGGCAGTATATCTCGACGGTATTAATTAACACCGAGCGCGCGATATTAATACACCGGACGAATACGTCCGACAAGTAGTTTTTGCCCATCCGAAACAGTAAACGGCGAATCTCCCCTTAAATTCCTCGGAGAGTCAAAATCGTTAAATTTTCAATTTTCACACCAAGAATACCCGTTTCTACCAGTACAGGTTAACTTTAATCTCGGCTTAAGTCACTTCTTATCTTTTCTTAATTTTTAAAACTAGAAAAAGATAATAAAGTGAGTTGAACCGAGATCAAAGTTAATCCGCATTGGTTGAAATGGACATAAGTAATGCGGTATGCCCTGCTGTCATCCGTGCACTTGCAACGTTCCCGAAATTAATCTCTGTCGCGGCGACCCCACGTTGGGCGCCAAACATTACAATCAAGTATACGTTAGTATTAATTTAACGGTTTTGTAATATTAATTCAAACAAGAAAGTAATCGAAATTAATTTGCATATTGAACAAGAGAGACGTAAAACTGAAACTATAAAAAATTTTAGCCAAACTTCCGCTACGTTTTTACAAAACTTAGATCTCTAAAGTATTATTAAAATTTAATGGAATAGGCACATAAAGGATACAGTTCCGTAAAATGTCGTTAACGAATTTTAAGTTAATACTAGAGACTAATTAATCGCAATTGATTGTTTCCGATTTCTATACTACACGTTGTAACGTACAAAATGTCCAAACGCTTTATTGATTTAGTGTATGGTCGTGGTCGGAAATTACGGAAATACAGTCTATTATAGCTTGTACTCACAGATACGTGCAGTGACGCATTATCAGCGCAAAGGACTGATACAAATATCTACACGGAGAGAATTTTCTCTTAAAATTTATCCTGAAAGTCATGTAACCGTGGGACAACACGGCATTTCGAAGAACTTTGCGCGAGTTTTTTGAAATTTTACCATACATATTTTACTAGTAATCACACTTAGTATACATTTTACTAGTAAAATGTATGTTACTAGTAAAAGGTATGGTAAAATTTAAAAAAACTCTCATAAATTTCTTAAAAATGCCGCGTTGTTCCACGATTATTTCATTTTCAGGGTAAATTTTAAAAGAAAATTCTCTCCGTGTATACAATGATGCATACGAATATTCCGAAAACTTATTGTAAAACGTCGGACAACCTCTCTGACCATGACTGTACATAATTACTGCCATTTGGAGCGTTTCTGATCAGCGCACTTCGAATGTTTAACTTTAAACTGCAAAGAATTCGTGAAACTTTACGCTTATCGCCTGCGCTATTTAGAAGCATACGGATAAAACTTTCGTTTTATCAATAGAACAGGAAAGTTTGCTCTGCTTTGTTTATACGCTTGCTGATGCAACCAATTAATTCTTGATTTTCGATTTTTGGACGTTTGCCCGTTACAAAATTTACAGTCCGCAAAGTAAATGTTTGCCGATTTGGAAGCTTCTACAAAAAAAAAATACTCGTACACCGGCCAAAATTCCACTTCCATTGCACTATTGTAATAATGGCGCAGCTTTTGCGATGGCTTTTACAAGCCATCGCGAAGTTCCGCGCGGAAGTTGTCTCGCGCAAGATTGTAAAAGAATCTACCCTCGCGCGTACTCAAGTCATTCATTTATTTTTACCTAGAAACGAGAACAATTGCGATGTACGAAAGTCTCTTCTATTGTCGCGCCCTTTTCAGAAACTTTTACTCAATTGAAAGCTGCTTCAATATTTCTTGAATACATGCTCCCTCCCTTATCGATTTAACACATTAATTCGGCCAGAGAATGGGGAAGATCTGAAACGAGGTACCTTCGTTGTTTCGGAACCAAAAGTCATTACATCTGATTTTTACAGTTACCGGTTTTAATCGCGCACATAGACGTACACGAAATACCTCGTGCTCAAAACTTTGATCGACATTCCTAACTTTTCCGTACAGATACTCGAGAGGGGCCGCGTTTCTCGAATCCCTATTTTATCCGATTTTTCTAAGGATAGGACCAATGAAACGTCCACGTGTGTAATATTACAAGAAGTATTGGTATTTTCGCCGTATTTCTCATCCTTCCCTCCCACAACGAACCCGCTTTTAGCCCGCGGCACGGCAGAACCTAATTTCGCAACGAAGCATACTACAAGACCCATCGTGCCGCGAAGCGTTCAGCCCGCACCGCAAGCAATTCTATCGCCGCTAACCGCGGCGAACGATCAATCTCGAGATCACCGGCGATGGAGAAGATCAATATGCGCGCGAGGGTTGGCCGGGCGCCCTTCGCGAGCCGTGCGTAAATATCTGCCGCTCGCGAGGCGTCGAGAGAGCGACGCTCACCCTTACGGCCCCGTCTTACCCTTATGGCACGCGCTTATGTCAGGGCAAGCTAATTAATCCGCGGCCGGTGTGGCGAGTGCAAACAAAACGAATGCCGACATGCTAGCGAGCCGGCGGATGCGAGTGCGGGTCGGATACGGAATTGGCATTTCCGCACGCCCGCCGAGTTAAATATGCAAATCGAGTTGCGCTTATGTCTTGGCCCGCGGAAGTTCCGAGAGTATTCCCTCCCGCGTACCGCTCGCACGAGGGTGAAGGGTGCAAACACTTCCCTCCTCAATCCCCTTCGTCTCCCGCCCCGTCGCTGCGGACCGGAAGTGTGCACGGATCCTCACGATGTTTGCGCAATTAAAATCAATTCCTAAAACCGGGCGCGGGCCCGGGTCGGGCTGTTTACTCGCTAAATCTTCATTCTGAAATGCGCCAGTGTTGCTTCCTCGTCGGAGGCATTATGGATTCTGTGCGGTAATCAAAGCGAACATTCTCTCCTCCTCTCTCTCTCTCTCTCTCGCTCTCTTAATGTATAATATTTGAATCTAGAGATTCATTTTAGATTATTTCTAATTTGTGTCAAATCTTAAGATAGAAATCTATAATTTCTCATGCCGTGTTATATATGTTTGAAAACGCAGAATACACATATTATCTATTGTATATACGCGTGTATACAGGGTGAGTCTTTCCATATCCGACAAAATTTTTGAGAAGGAAGAA
>NW_011966879.1:26267-32138 GCF_000949405.1 Vollenhovia emeryi | reverse complement strand
AACGACATTCACGCCAGTAATATCTTTTCTTTTTTTAGAAAAAAAGGGACTCAATTAGATATTTAACTTTAACTTTTTGTTTATTCGCTAATTTCGCAAACTGTCAAAATTCATATGCGAGGTGAAGCATGACACGAATCTAAAAGAGAACTGAAGTACATCGCGCTTCGAGAAAACCAATTGGCATCGCGGAAAAGAGGCCTCAACTGTTCGATGTCAACGACATTTACGCCAGTAACATCTTTGTTTTAAAGAAAGGGATTGTCCTTTCTCGCTGCCCCTCAATGGGATTGGACGATCATCGAGAGCATCTTGTTTGGAACACCTCTACAATCTCCTTGCTAGCATGGAGTAAAAAGCAGGCAACCTCTTCAACAACTGGGAACTAGCCTAGCTCCCATCGGCAACACCTCTCCCGTACAGCACACATGTCTAAAAGACGACTTAGAGATGTCTTAAAGATGTCTTTTAGACATGCGTGCTGTACGGGCTGCTATTACTAATCACCGATTAAGCTAATCGGAGTTCAATCGAAATCGCTCTTAACATATTCATCTATTCATATCATATTCCAGCTTAATGTGCAAATATGTATACTATCGCCAATCGTTCTGCTCGTCCGCGAAAGCGCAAGAGCGCGCAAAGACGTAAAAGTTTTTTCAAATTGAGAAACTACGTTTTGTTTTCACTCGAATCCGCGTCGCCGTGCGTCGTCCAATCGCGACTCCCATGATGTAGAAACTGGTCCCGGGGCAGCCGCGTAACCCGATGGATGATCCTCTCTCTTTCTCTCTCCTTCCCCTCTTCCTCTTCCTGTCTTTCCCAACTATCCAGTTTTTTCTCTCGCGCGCGTACTTGCGTCAGTCCAGTTTCCTCTCCCTCCTCGTTCTACGTCCTCTCTTCCTCTTCCTTCCTTCCGACAGTCAAGAATCTTTACACGTTCTTGGCTAGTCCGAACGACCAAGTCCAGGGAGGGAGTCCGCCGGGCCGTTTGCTCTCTTTTGAACGAGAGCCGCCGTTCCTTCGTTTCACCGTCTATCCCGCCGCCCACCACCTTCGTCCTGCCGTCCTCTCCCTCGCCATTTCCTCCGCAGGACCTTCGCCGGCATCTTTCCTTTAAGTAGTAGAAAGAAGTTCTTTTATAACTTTCGGATTGTGCTATTCCGTCCATCTCGGTTCTTCCAGCCACGTACAGGTCGTTCTCCCCGGGTCGGTTTCACCCCTCCATCATCAGCCGCTCTCCCTACGGCCACCCACGTCCGTCTGTGTGTGTGTTTTTTTTTACTTTCTCGTTTTCACCTCGTTCAACCCTTCTTATGCTACCACGCGTTTCCTCACGGCCTTTCTCCTGTCCCTGTCGTCCCGACGGCGTCTCTGTTTTTTCTTTCGGCAAATTGTACCAGAAGCGGAGGCTGCCGTAGTTTTAATTAAATAACGCGTTCGTGTAGCAACGTGTTCGAAATACCGGTGATTCGTCTTCCTATATTCTCTGCTAATTCCCTCGACATTGTAACGATAACTCTCGCTTTTCCACTCCTTTTTTCTTTTTCTTTTTACTTAATTACTGACGCGTTTTCCTGACAATAAGCGAACTACAGACTGACGTCGCCTTCAGTCAGTTATGTGTTATACCGTGAATAGAATGAGTCGAATTGAAACTGTCAGAAAAGTTGACACCCCCTTGAGAAGAAATACATTTACGTTAAATTTAAAAAATATTCTCTTCTGTAAGAAATAGAAAACTCAGCTCTTACAAGAAGAACGAGCATAAACCTATTATACAAATCCTGTTGAATTGAATATACATTTTCCGCCGTATCGTCCGCAGAAAAATAAGATCTGTTTCAACGTTCAGGTAAGAAATCGTAATTATAGTAATTGTCACGCCCGTGGAACAGAAAAACGCGTATCACCCCAACGAGTAGACTCAAATTCAAATCTGGCAACAATCACTGGGTTTCGTTCGGTCGCTTCATCTCGCGGAAGAAAGTGGCAATCCACCGAGAATATCTTGCCACGAACACCCTCTTCGTAAAGCCGTCGTTCGACAGAGTAGAGAGATCACGACGCTCAAGTCGAGCATGGTGCAATAGGCTAATCACCCATCGACCTGAAATCCTGTTAATCCTGTAATTTCGGAAACTTCTGCGAGTGGAAAGTAGATCGGGATCCTGTACGGATCGAAGCACCAGGGATTATTATTATTCGTTATAATAATTCGATCAAATTGACTGTATCGAGGTACACTCTGTTATCTAATCAATAATTACCAAGTATCTTATGAGCAGCATGCGCAGCTGCTATTTGCAGCATTCGATTGTCTTGACGCCGTTAATAGTAAACGGCCCAAAAGACACGCGCTTCGTTTCGCTGAAGCACCCGAGTCAGAAATCCGTTTTGGATTCGCACTCCCTCGCAGTCTTTTCGACGAAATTTTCATCTGTTTGCTCGGCCGTCTGATTGGATTCACTGCGCCGTACGTAATTACACTTCATCATGCCTTCCTCCCATCTTCCGCCTTCGGTTCCATCCATTTTCCACAGACACGCGTTCACACCTACTCTTATATAATTCTCGCTCTTACATGGATTATATCATCTACCGATTGGTCCCTCTTGTAATTGTTATACGACGTTGTAGTCATTGGCGACGTGATTTCGATGCTGGGAACAAGTGAAAAGTGTCATCCACGAGTTAGACTGTGTTAATATTTGAGCGCGAGATGCATAAAATACTGAATAACACTGAAAATCAATGAACACATCATTGATAAATTAAAAAATGCACCTATAAATTATCTATAAATTACTAATTTAACGCTACAATTAATAACGTGCTTACTTTTATCTGACTGCTGCAGTAACGCTATGAAGAAGCAACTGAAGTAACCCTGCGATCATTAAATTATGTACTTAACGTCCGGTATTATCGGGAAATACTATATTGGCGGAAGTTTTTAGGACCGCGCTATTTTAAGTTTTTACGAAACCTGCCGTAATACCGCGCGCGTCATACGTATAGTATTCGGTTGCGTGAACTTTTGTTAATGCATCAAAACGATGAAAATATCAGCCACGAACTTCGACATTGCTTCGTGGACTTTTTGCAATTTTCTTCTACCCTTGGACGGTCATGCTAACGACATAACTTTTGAGAAGACAGGAGCATTTAATCTTTTAATTGCGAAAGTTACAGATCTCACAGATCATGTGTTTCCTACTTTTGCATTGTTTTAAAAAAGTCAGTCAGTTCATGAAAATTCTTCGTTAAAATTTCAAATACATGTATGGATTCCGTGTAACGTTAAAATATTGTTATTAAGTTTAAAAAATATTAGTGGGAGGTCCAGGTTCAAACCCTCGCTGAGTATTTTTGAATTTAAAGTTCAAAAACACGAATACGAAGTAATAAAAGAGTAAGAGCCCAGACAGGGTGTTAATGTCTAAATAATTTTTATTTTTCGCAATAGACTTAAGGACTTGAGGACACCCTGTCTGGGCTCTTACTCTTTTATTACTTCGTATTCGTGTTTTCACATTGGAGCCTCGTGAATTTTATTAATTGTTCAAAAACGTATTGTTACGTTCGGACTCTTCGGTCCGCGGGGAAATGAACATGTGGTTAAAAGAAACCTAACAAGGTTTATTCTGAAAGTATACAGCGTCGTAACGAACACGTCCGTACAGCTGTGTGACAATTTACAGAGGCGTTAGTCGATAAGCTCGTCGCGAAGAGATGCTGACGCTACTTTTGCGAAAACAGCTCGACTCGGTTCGATTTCAAGGGCGGTCTTAACGCGGGCATAACAATATTATGTAACAATATTATATTGTGCGTCCGGTAATATCTGCTAATATAATATAATTATCGTTGTCAAATTAATTTATATAGACATATAAATTACACAATTTACTAATATTTCTTTTATGCGAGTCGATAAACATTTATATAATAAATATGTTTCTTTTTTTCCTTCTCCCTTTACGGGAACAGCGTCGACATGTAACGTAAACACATAATAAATATAAATTTAATATGTTTTCGAGTTTTTCAGATAATTGCGTATGTTACACGATACTCTTTAAAATGATACAGTTTATAACTCAATAATTTGTGAAGTGTTTATTAAGAATAGAACGTCAATTGTTCAGTTATTTATTATGTGCATTAAAGAAGACATCGTCTTTATATAACTCTGCAATTTTCCAAGCACTGTATATAATTTACACGCAAACGGAAAATCAATGCATGGCAGATGATAAATGGTATGTACGTACTCTTTCCACGGTCGCAATTTCAAAATAACAGTCTCCAATTTATACATTTTTCAAGATTGAACTATATTTCACTCATTTCACTTGTACTCGAGTGCTAATCAATCGCATTGAAAATAAAATTGCGCACGATGGATTTCTCGAGGACTTCCTCAGATTTTACACAAAAATACCATTTGAAATTAACTTTAGAGTGAATTTTTCTTTCGTTTGTTCATACCATTGCTAAGATTATGATCTCGCAGAGAGAAGGGAGATTGCAATTATTAATCCAAATATTTAGTCGAAATTATTACTGCAATTGTGTCACTTTATCTCTTTGCTTTTTGTTTTTCGATTGACGGAAATAGTAAAAGAATAAAATAAACCGAGTCTCGATATTCTTCTTCGGCCTAATAGAGTCGAGCATTCCGCGCGCTCCGCTCGGCTTCATTCCCGGCTCCGTTCCGCGTAAATCACGGAATTTATTTGGTGACGGCTATTTGCACTATTGCCCTATTAAATCTCGAAATGCCCCTACAAAATTCTATGTTCCTCGTACGATCCCGAATCGACTGACCTCTCGAACGTCGATGCCGTGTCCAAGATCCGCGGTCTTAAAGACTCAGGCTATTCCGTATCAGGCCACGTATTCCGAGGATCGAGGCAAGTTTACGGCGACCGTAAAGGCGAGATTTACACAAGCTGTAAACGCGACCGGGAGCATCCTGAAGTCTTGGATGTGAAGACTTAACGGAGATTCTACCGGGTGATGCGCTTATACTTTGTGTCCGCGACCGCGACGATGTCCTTTCGACAGAGAGGTATTTTCCGCGCCCAAGTAGATAGAGCCGAGCACTACATACCGCTCCGGAATTCTCTCGTCGAGGCAGAAACATTCGAAGTCCTCCATCCTAAAGATTTCGATTGCCGTAATAAGACCTCGCCGCGATCGTTCGAGGCAACGTGATTGCGCTGGACAATTGCGGTTTGCAAGAAGTTGTGTGGAAATTTAATTACAATTTCAAAATACAAGTTTCAAAAATACGTTTCCGAGACTTTCTTACGTGTCGCTATAAAACTAGACGGTGACGTCTTGCAGAATAAACAAGAAGAGAGAGGAGAGAAAAGAGATTATTTGGAAAATTTAAAGGAAGGTGAGTAACATTTCTAGATAAAAGAGACAAGAATGGAACAGATGATTGTAAATGAAAGGAAAATGTGTTTCTAAGCATATTTGACAGTATTTTGTAAACAAATTGTATCCGTTTTTACTTTATGACTCTGCGACACTTTCCAGAAATGTGATCTCTGATTTTACTAATAGGACATGGCATACTGTTGTTAAAAATAGTTGGTTTAGAGACCATCAACGCAATAAACGTTGAAATTAATAAGAAAGTATCAGACATTCAATGAATGGCTCTTCGTGTTTACTAAAACTACCGGAGATTGAAATAGAAATAAAATTTTGAATCTTGCGAAAGTGTCGCGAGGTAGTCACTAGATGTGAAATAATGTTAAATTTGTGATGTTCCGTATAAAATTCTGCTTTTATACGGTTTGCAATCGTAAATACCCTTACGGAAAAGACACTCAAGTCTTGAGTGTTAACACT
>NW_011966879.1:12865-25868 GCF_000949405.1 Vollenhovia emeryi | reverse complement strand
GCAATATAATTTTTACAATTTGCACATTGTATTTGCACTTGTACAATGTGCAAGTTGTAGAAATTATATTACAAGTGTAAATATTACAACTTTATTTCCTCTGTAGTGTAGAACTTTTCAATTAAATATAAAATATCGTTCAATAAAATGTACATTTGTTAACTTTTTATGCGTTATTTTTATTATTATTAATTTCATGGGGGTAAGACAACTTTTTGGAAAAAAAAGTTTAAAGTATTATGACATATTTTGTAAACGACCCACATTCTTTATCAAAGTAGTAAACAACTTTAAAGCTCTTTTCTCTTTAATCCTCCTGAAGATAAAAGGAGGATAAATAATAATAACATAAATAATGTATAAATAATATTATATTATATATAAATGATATAAATAATATATTAATAATAAGTAATTATTAGCAATAATAACATAAGTCCTTTTAAAGGTAATTAAATAGATAAAAAAATGTCTATAAAAACTGTCTTTTATAAAACAATCTTGCATATAACTGTATTAGGCTAATTAGATTTTCGTTTAATTGATCATATTCTGCCACTAAATTTCAAAACCATTTCCCACCATTTCTCGTTAGTGAAACGACATATTCTGTCACATGTTCTCGTTACTGTTTCCATTTGACTGCGCACGCCAGCGCGTTTCTTGGGGGGGCGAGATATATGACATCGTTCTTCAGTGATTACGACAATGTTACGAGCGCGCGGGAAGCTTTGTTCTCTCTTGCGTAACAGAACAGGTGCTTTTGGCTTTGGTTCGTGGCAACAAGTAACGTCAGGTAATTCCATTTCCTCTCATTAACAACTGCGCACGGATACGCAGATCTCGGCCAGAACTTTGCCTGCAGCTCATCAGTACTCAGAACGACGGTAAAAGTCTTGATGTTGTCCAGAAAATGTGCCTTTGAGTATCTCTTGTATTACTTTCTACGGTGTTTTTATTCGCATATTATGATTCATACAGAATATTCACGATTAGTACAGAAACTTCTAATTGTAGCACATGAATCGAGATTATTATTCGTCAAAATTTGTCTGCAATAATGAAAAAAAAACGTATAAAATTTAAATTAGGAAACATTAAATTGAAATAAAATAACACTATATTCATCACGTATTTTATCTTATCTCCCGTACATTCCATTGTTTTGAGTGGCACTGGGCTGACGAATTAGATGATATTTCTGGAGAAAATATAACAAGGTAGTAAGCGTTATTCTGCAGCGCAAATTCGCCGAGGGAGCGCTGCTAGCAAATAATTAGGTACGAGCGGCTAATTACTAACGAGCGATACGCGCTCGTTACAATCGTATAGCGCGATACAATTTTGTTTGATTAATACGAGTCTTGCATAGCTGCATGGGGAGCGCAAGATTATATTCGGGGGCAGTGGAATTGATTGGAGAAACAAAATGATCGCGGTGATGATGTGTAATTCCATACAATTCCGCCGACTATCATTAACGATATTGCGTACGCGACAGGCCGATGCGAACTGATAGAATCTCGTTAAAATTGCATTAAATGAGTGAGCGTAGCCCGACGGAGTACAAATATGTACGTAATTATTTCGGTTTATACAAGATAATAATTCACAACGCAATTAGTTTTACGTGTCCATTTCATTATGGCGCGCTTTGTTATGACAAGGGCCGCGGGTCCTAAGAACATTAAAATAATAGTACATAAATATCAATAATAAATATAAACAAATATAAGATTTAATGTACGCGAAATCTCAATATTTAATGTGCATGCGTATTTAAAATTTTAGCGTTTTTTGTATTATTAAATATTCGTAGTAAAACACATTGTCCTTGAATACAAACATTTTTATTGTTAATTGTTCTTCGAGATAAAATCTATATTTCACATAGAGTCGAATATTCCTATACACACAATTTTCCAGATAAACATTATCTCTAAACATTGGATACAACAATATCGAAAGTTAAATAAGATTAGATGCAACAACATTTAAAGGAACGAAACGAGACAGTTGTATTAGGCGAGTAGCGTTGACTTCAATATCTCACATATACCGTATAAGTTCGTAAGTCGGTGACCGTAAAGAGTAGCGAGGAGACGGTCAAAGGATTAATATCGGTCTTAATTTCGGCTTTGCCAACACAGGATATCGAGTTCTGCAAACATAGCTGCGTTAAGATCCGTCCTACATATAGTCTCTCGATAGCCTCGCGCCGCGTCGCCCCTGGATCGAGGAATACCGGCGGGCAGGGTGTCCGGGGGTGGTCGGGGGTGGTTCTGCCGCATAAAGGGTCGCGGATATTCGACGTCCCGGCAGTAAGCGCCGCGACGTCCGTCGGGGATGCGACGTACGGCGTCCGCGCGCGAAAGCTCGTGTCACGTGGCAACCAAACGGCGTGCAATACCTCTTGGTAGTATTCACAGAGATCGGAGGACAATCGAAGATCTTTATTTATCCTTCGTGCGAAAAGCCGAAACGTTACAGCTGAGACGGGCGCGTTTTTATGGTTTATTAAATTGAAAGGGAAACGTTTGTTCTTTTTGTTTTTGTTCTCGTTCTTCGTTTCTTGAATTCATCCACGCTGCGCTGATTAATCATCTTCTATCTAATAATTGAGTCAATGCGTGATTTAAATACATTTATTTTACGATAATCGTGTACGAGAAATTTGCGAATAGATATGGTGTACGCATAAAGATTACGTGCTGGTTGACATGTGGATACATGACTGTATCTGTAAGAAATAGATACTTGTCAGCGACAATTGCTGACAATAAATGTCAGAGCGAGGTATGTTATAGTAGTAAGTTTGTAAAAGTTTTTTTTTCTTAAAACACTTTGAGAAGTATCCCTCAGAAAAACTAAATTATAAAAAAGTAAGTGTTATTAAAAAAAACTTTTACTCTGCCGTTTATTTATTAAAATATTGTTATGTGGTATTTTAAATAATATCGTTATATCAGTTATTGTTATATCAGTGTTTTAAATAAAATTATGCACATAACATTTTGTTGGGAAATACCTATTTATTTTTCATTACATTTTAAAGTCATTTGCTGCAAACGGAGTTTTGTTTAATGGATTATATAACAAATTTATTTATCTCTTTATTTGAAAGAAAAATCAAGTTATATGGTACAGTTGGTACACGTATTAGTAGAATAATTAAAAATGTTTTTTTTTATACAAACTTGGCGCTTCTTGTCCCCTTTATGCCTTCTTTAATAATTTATTTATGTATCAAACAGATAAAAGGATAGTTATTAAAGTTCTCGAAGTAATGTTACTTTAGCGTGCATTTCTTTTCAACAGCTTTATTGAACATATTCTGCATAATCATGGCAAGGCCTGTTGACATAATTAATCAGGCTGAATGTTCATGTTGTTAAGTACACGTTGTTAAGATCCATAAGTGGAGTTTTGTATAAGTTTGCAATAACAATATCTGTACATGGTTACAATAGCAATAACTACAAGTTAGTTTATAAAAGGAACAGAACTAAGAAGCTGAACAACGCGTCTTTCAAATTGATTCTTTTTAAGATATATCAAGTCTCTAGTAATCTGCGACTTAAAAAAGTGGATAATATAATTTTGAAGAATTTAATATATAATACAATTTGATATTTAAACTATAGTTTCTATATCACAGTCTCTCTTGAAAATCATGATCGAACGATTGCACGACTTTTTCCAGTAGGTATAATTTTCAAGCTTAAAACCGCTATAAGTGCGTTCGTTAAATACTGTTAAATCTCGTTAAATATCGCACGAACTCTAGTATATGTAATGAGTTGTAGCTTGTACAACGTTAACATTGTGTTTTCAAACTACATGCCGTAGCTGGCTAATAAAATTGATAAAAACACGAACAATATTAAACGTAAGCAAACGTGATATAAGCCTCCTACTTGGAATTATCGAAAGATGAGTGATTTTATAATATTTATAACCATACGAGGAAGTTTAGCTTAAACAATAAAGAGCTGAATCCGGCTGATGATTAGTTCGCGAATATATAACATTGTTTACAAGAATCTTTTTGCGAGTTCTAGTCCGTTGTCTCTTGATCCACAGTTCCGAAATATTCTTTACATTGATATAAGAAACTTGTGATATAAGAAAGTGATGACGAACCAGTGGAAATTTATTAATAGCTCGAGTGTCGAGCGAAATTGCGATAAGCTTCTGACATGACGTAGACGATATTATTTCCAGGTCATAAACTGAGCTTTAGACAAATGGCGTGTAAATAGTTCAGTGTCTGCTACCTGAGCCGAACGAGAATGAGTCGCGCGCTATATTAGCGCAGATTGTACAATTAGTCCACTTTTCCATGGCATAATAATCTCGAATAGCATCTCGTTGCGGAACCTGGCGAAATTGTCTTACCTGGTAACAGAAAGCGTGCCGTTTATCGTGCATTCTTCTTGGCTTTCGTACGCGTTAGACTCATTTCTCGGGGAAAAAAACGCGGAATTGCTTTTCAGAAATATTGCGGGGAAACGAAGCGGAAAATTACAGTTGCGAAACATTAAAATCTTATCACGGTATTGTTATAAAAATATTCGAAGGCATTAAAGTTTCCTGCCGAAAGGAAGCTTGATACAATTTGCAATTACAGATAAATGATAAGAAAATACGTTAGATTTTTTAATTTGCTCTTGTTATAAACAAACTTATAATGTTAAATTAAAGATAAAATAGTTGACTCACCTCTTGTTGCGAGTTTCAGAAGTTGAATAAAGTTAAAATCTTGTCCACTCGAGTTTCTGTTTCGCACGTTAATAAAAAAAAATTAATCAATATGTACTTAATATAAAAAATGATCGATAAAAAATTGCAATAAAAAATCCTTTCTCACGCTTTGCTAAAAATATATATGTACAATGAATAATAGTCGCGTGGTTCGTCGTTCCTTAGCAGTTTTCACGTAATTCAGGTACGCGCCGAGTTTTAAGGAGTTGAAGTCAACGTCGAGCGAGGCAAAGTTATCTGATGTACGAGAACGAGCCTCCATATGTCAACGGGAGTAACACCGATATACTCCGCACGTAAACACCGGAAAATAGACGAACTCGTCTCGTCGTTGCTCGTAAATCCTCAGTTGCCGTAGCGGTAAACACGCGCTCCGGTAAATTGGGCATAAATATAATTTAAAGTTAGCCGATCGTCACGTAATTCGATGTTATCGGCGCGAGAAAGTGAGGGCGAGGGTGGCCCGCTTATCTAACAGAATCCGCGACGATTCCGCGTATGACGGCGACGGGACACCTGGAATCCTTCGATTTGGTGGTGATCGGCTTTAAACGCGGAACTTAATTCGCTTTCCAACTTTTTGCCGGCTCCACTCTCGCCTCCTTTCTTCGCGAAAGGCGCACCGGCTCTCCTTCGATTAGTGCTGCATTATTCATGGAGCCGGGCAATTACAATTTCCCCGAGCTCGGTCGTGCGGGGGAGAATTAAAAGCGGTCCGGGTTTCATCGACTCGCCGATTGGTTTGGATCGACGTGTAAATTAATGGCTATGTTACTCAATGGCGCAAAAAAAAAGACGCGAGAGAATGCTCGAATGTTTGCGCATACAGCAGCGCGAATATCATTACGCAGAATTTTAATATACAGAAATTCATTATACCGGGATTACAAAATAATAATTTATTTCATGTGTTCCGCTGTAAGAGTCATATTAAAATTTACACGACTCTGAGGGTTTTAACATTTATTGGAACTTTTATTAATCTCACTCACATTTATTTGAGATTTAAAATTTCGCTCATTAATTTGGATAATATTTTTAGATTATACATGATTTTCCATTAATTTCATAAATTCTCCGTTAAATTCGTAAATATGTTGTAATATTTCGTCCTTTAGTTTTAGATTATCGTACTGACTTATAATTTTTGCATTCTAGATAATCGTTTGGGCTGCATTGTCCGCCATAAAAATTACGCATGAAGAACGTTAGAAAATGGGGCTCCGTAAATCGCTTAACACACATTTATAAAGGAGCCCCTTCTACGCTGTGCGTTGAAGATCGATCCTTTTGTACAACAAGGACAAACGCGCATGCCAAGGGCAATTGCATTACTGAAATAATTACGTCAGAAACAACACCGCAAGAATTCCCATAATGATCAGCGAAACCTATGAGAACGAGACTCGCATCACCAGTCACAGTGCAATGCTAACTTATCCGAAGAAATCCGCTTCTTTTCGTGTCGGAGCACGGCGAAAGTCAAGAGAGCTGTTCAAATTTCGGAAGATATAATATCTCCTTCGACTCTCGAAAATGGCGCAGATCGTGATATAGCATTAGGCGAAAGAGACACGGGGTACATTCTGTTTTATGCGCCCACCGTTCGAATCTGGGATCTTTTTTTGGGACAATCACGGCCCATGTTCGTAAACAGACGCAGCGCTTGGATTGATTTAAGAATGAGACACGTCGCGATATTATGGGACACTTCGGGAACTGTTTAGACGGCTTATCTAAGCGGACGTCGAAGAGGTCTTGCGAGAAGGCGTCGCGGCGCCTCAGATCACTGATCGCCAAGGCCAGAAGGTGGGGCCTGACGACCGAGGAGGTCGCCGAATTACCGGCGATAAAGAGGCTAGTGCCGACCCGTATCACCCCGAGCTCGGCTACATGGACAACCTTGGCTATGATCGCTTTGGTATTGGGCGGCGGAATAGTCCTAGCGTACATCTGCGCGCCTTGTATCACGAGGAGCAGATAGGACCGATGCGGACCTGACGGTGCGACAAACTCGCGAAGAGACCATTGCCGAAAACAGGTAATCGATATTTCCACTTTACTTGCGGATAACAAGGCATTTCAAACAAACGCCTAAACAATAGGATGCGTCAGAATATTTAGAAAATGAAGGGTTAATAAAGAATATAAATTTTTCTAATAGAAATATCTCGAACGTGAAATATTACGATTATAAAATTGCGACTTTTGCTATTTTTTAAACAAAAATACTTAGTTTTAATCTTTCCAGTAAGTAGATACTTCGAAAGCGTAGCTATTTGAAACGATACCAAGGACGAGTGCATATGAAAAATGCGTTACACGTATCAAACATTAAAGTTTTGTTTTCATAAAATGTACATGTTATGTCTGGTAAAAATACAATTAGTATCTTTTCCTATTAAAATCTATTCTTGAAAACAATGGATCAGTTTAGTCGACCTAAACTGGCTATTGTTTAATAAATTCAACAAAAATAAAAATACAATGTGCTTTATTCTTGAAAAATAGATAAATTCTTCTGAATCATGCCAACTATTTATACTTTATTTTACTATTATTATTTTTTTTTGTAAAGAATTCCAGAAAAGATTTATCGTGTGTATTTTGTAAGTAAATTGTATTCATTATGCCATTTCATTAATATAATCCCACAAACTTAATCTTTACAAAAGTTTGTAAAAATAAAGATTAGAAATAAAAATTGCAATAATATGTGCGCATTTATGGCTAACCACTTCTTCTCGCTTCGTGAGTTTTTGTCGTAGATATATTTCTTGGCTAAACAAGTTAGCCGAAACCGGATTCATATTCCAATTCACTTGTGCGTGTAACTGCTAACTAAATATATACGCCATTATCGTTGATACACATTTTATTGGCTAATTCAGTCAAACGAGTCTGAAATATAAACAGCTAAAATAGATCTCTATGAACAAATACAAATATATTGCAAAAATATTATACCTACAGAGATTATTGAAAGATTGGAGTACATTCCCCAATGGCATTTAATAGTTGACCTTCGGGACACGTCTTCCAAGGAACTTGTATGACATTTGATTCGGAATCTGCTATTGTGATAAAGGTCGACATCACTAAAACAGTAACTATCAAGTATGCAGTGAAGATACCGCAGCTATTTTTCATAAGTTCGCAAAGCATTTCGCTCAAAACCAAAAGCAGAAATCAAATCGAGAGCACTCAAATATCAGAGTAAGACACCGAAACTAAACATGTTGCGCCGTGCACGGGGATTTTATATCGTTTTTTCGCTCATAAATGACACATGCCAATCACAAACGTACGTAACACACGTGCACATGTATAGTAAAAGCTATCAAATCTTTACATAAAAGTATTATATGTATGTTTACTCTTTCGAAGTAGATATATATTTTTCTTTTTAGCGCCTCTCGGGAAAAAAATAATAAATTTTTAATGTCCTATTTGAATCCTTTATGTATTATTTTTATTATTAAAAACATTCAAATCAAATATGTAGTGTACATGGCTATTTTTAATGCCTAGAAAAATAACATTTATAGCTCACACAAAACACAACATACGAGAAACCTTGTAAATACTCAGACAGTACGCATGTCTACACATAAAGACATTTTTTAGGCATGCTTGTATAATACATCTGATATAGAATAATTACACGAAAATGCCTTTTAATTTTGTAAGCAATTATAAATCATACGTGTCATGGGATGAATTTCACTTCTTGATATGGTATTATAATTAGATTGAATCATCTTATGGATAGCTCAAACAATTAGATATAGAAATACAATAAATAGATTAGCAAAAACTAACAAAGCCACTTATATGTATATTAAAATTAGCATAAAAACAGGATAATATCTCAATATATAGATTATAGATTATAACAAACATGAGGTGTATATAATTATAAGATATATAATGAATCACATTATATGTTTTAAACATTATTAATTGTTTATTATTAATAGATATTGTAATGGCAAATTTTTTAATGTACGTGTTAAACGTAAATATATAATATCTCAATCTGAAACTTAGTACGCATAATTAAATTAACAACCATTTTAATAATAATGATTCTGAGGTCTATATCAGACTACACATTAAAGAGTAAGGATCGCGAATTGGAGATTAAAATTTGACCAATCGGATAAGTTTAATTTTAATCCGTTTCGTTTTGATCGATTGAATTCGAATGTCCAATTCGTAATCCTCAATCCCCAATGCATAGTCTGACACTTCCTATAAAATGCTCTTTAACAAATATAAAAAAGAAAAGTATTAAGAAATGTCAGGTATAAAATAAATTGTCTATATTCTTTCCATATAATTTTAACAGTTTTTAATAATTTGACAGCTTCTGACAGTTTAATCTTCTTGAAGATAAAAATCGCCAAGAAAAATAAACATATTCTCTTTTATTCAAACAATGGCTAATACGAGTTAATATATATAATAATATTATGTACATATATGTATATTTATAATAGTTTATTTCTCATTGTTTCTTGACAGACTTGATTACAAGAATATACTTATAATTGTTGTTTAGATGAACATATAAAGTGCAACAGAACTTTCAGATGTCCGCATAACTGCAAGTCAAAAATTAATAATTAACATAATTAAATAATAATACACTGATAAAAATATTACTTTACTCCAGAAAATTATTCATTAGGTGGCTTCTAATAGCTTGTTAACTTAAATAAAAAAGATAAACAAATTAAAACATGCATTTCTTTAATTTAAGTATTTATTAAATATCAAACAGTAGATAATTTTAAATTTAAAAAATTTTACTTTAATTCTAAAAATTTTACTTTAATAATAAAATGTTTACTAATATATAAGTTTTACAGCGATGAAAATTGGATTTTTTATTTGACAAAAACAATGATTTTGTAAAATAAATAGTATTCTCTATCTCATAAAATCTTTAGTTGAATGTAGAAAACGTAATGATTTAAATTTATTTACTTCATATAATATACAGATTTACTTGAAATTTTATATTTTTATTTAAATAGAATAAATATTTACTTCAGTAAAAAAATAATTTTAAGTGAATCTTTTTACTTAGTTAAAAAAAATGTTTTGTCAGTGTAGTAATTGCTATCATATAATTGCATTTCTTATTGTGTAATTTTATAGTTAATTGTTCATAGCAATCAAATAAAGGTGTAAATATTTTGAGAACTTATTGTAAATAAATTGTACCTGTCCTTAATCGATGATTAGGCGACAGACACCAGTAGCCGTATCCTTTATCCTACCGCTAGGACAAGGTAGCGGATCCATCAAGCTTGACTCAGCAATCGCTATTGTGATAAAAGTAGATATTAATAAGAACGTCATGAGCAGATGTAAAATGCCAAATTTGTTCCAACGAATATTTTCCATTTTTCCAAAAATACGTTCTAGTGATGGAAACAGCAACGAAATTTAAAGTTAAAGAAAGAAAAACTTTTAATTAACTTTAGAGAGAAGAGAGAATTATCACGCTCTTCACAGTACAACTTGTTTATATATGTGGCATTCTACGCAATGATTTCCTTTTATACTTTTACAGTCATAGATAATACCAAGGATAAATGTATGCGACGAACGCATATTATAAAAATTATATTGCAAGTAATATTATAGTTATCTTTTGCTGCACGTGCATACATACTATATCTTTTTACTAAATATAAAATATATGGACTATTTTATTGATATTTATTATCGTTCTTCCTTGCTCCATTATCTCTTTATCTTTCTCTCCTTTTTTCTCTCGTTTACTTGTTTTAAAATCTATAATCTTTTTAACGCCTTAATGTAAGTTTTATGAGTTTTTCTACTTTATCATTTCTTAATAAAAATATTATTTATTAGTAAAAATATTAAAACAAATTTAAATGTCATCATACATTTTGTGTAAGTTACGTTTTTCATATCACTTTATTAATCTTGTGATTTAATACTTTCTTAATCTTGCTAAAGATAACAGTAGAGAAAAGAAAAATTAATTTGTTTCTTTTTTTATGTATTTCAGTGAACGAATATAAATAAAATTTGAATTGCTGCACAAAAAGTAATTTTTTTATGGGAAAGTGATAAATTAATTTGTTTTTTTTATATTCAAATATAAATACAAATACAATTTTTTTGTAACTAGTAAACGAGTAAATTAATAGGTATTTAAAAATCGCGTATAAATATTGAAAACTTTATACCTTTTTCTCACTTCATCAATTTGACTGGTTTGGGTTTTGGTTCAATGATTGATGACCATCGTGATAAAAGTTGATGTCAATGAAAAACTTAGCATCAAATATATGTATAGCAAGTGTGAGTATGAGTATTCTTAACGTTTAAAGTTTTAAAAATTGAAGTTAAAGAATTAGAAAAATTAAAGAATAAAGTTAAAAATTGTTTAACAATTTATAATACTTATTTATATTTCTTTGCATTATTTCTCAAATATGAACTGCAACTGCATTAAATAACAATTTTTATTTAATAACTAACCTCACAGAAATCAACGTAACATTGAAATGTCTTCCAATAATAAACCGCATATACGTATGTGTGTTATACGTATGTGTTTTATGTATTTTATCAAGTTATTGCATAATTTTATTATTTGAGAAAATAACAGTCGTGATATTGGAGTTTTGATAATCAGAAAAGATTATAGGTGGAAAAGTAACACATCTGTAATAAAAGTTTTCTGGCTGATAAGACACTGTCACGGCGTTTATTTATATTTCCTTATTACAATATGCTCTCGTAATCGTTTCTTTATTTTCCAAATCTAAACTGTAACCGCATTATTATCCATTTTTGTGTAACTGTAAGTTAAAAGGTGATGTTAATACATTCGATGCTCGACTATAACATTATTATGTTTTGTTAACCGAAAGTTAATAATTAATTTACCATAGTACTAATTATAATACTAAAATGTTTTACCAGGATAAATATTACTAGTTCAGTAATAATAATATTGGTTCAATAATTTAACAAATTAAATTAAAATAAAAAATTTTTCAAAAACTTATAAAAGTTTATTATTAAATATAGATTATATTACACTTTCCACAATTGTCAAAGTTAGTGTATGTTTATTTGATATATCATTGATCTAATTGATTAAATAACACTTAGTCATGTTATTGAAAGGTGCGTTAATAAATTCAAAAAGATCAGAGTTAGAAAAAGGACATGTAAAAAGTATTTATCAAAATATATATTAAATGAACTGTACCTCTTGTCCTTCACCCCATACGGGGTATGCGATATTTTCCAAGTGCAAGTTTTTTCTAACCACGCTGAGACTTAGCACGAGGCGTCGTACATATCGGAAGCTTTATAACGTAGCCTTCTGATTCAGTAGCTACCATCGTGATAACAGTTGATATTAATAAAACAGTGATCATTAAAAATATAGAAAATGCGCTGGTATGACACCTTTTTATGTTTCTTGCAGAGAATAATCGCAGTTGCTAAATAATTTTCAACTTGTCGTATTTTGCGTGAAAGCTCTTTTATATTATTACAGTCATAAACACTTTTAGTGAACAATAAACGTGTCTGACAAAAATCACGATTCTCTATAAAACAGGAATAAAATGTGAAATATTTTTTACATAATTTTTATTACACACAATATACCTTTATACATATATATATATGCATAAAAAATATATACATAAAATTGTGTCTTTTTGTAGGACTAAACCAAAACAATTATTTTTTAAAAGAAAGTTAATTTAAAAAATTATATAACATGAAGAAATTGTAAATAAGTCTTTAAATATTATCGCTATACATATATGTATATTTTGTATATCGTTTACACTGTTTTATATCATTTGATTAATCCTGAGTTACTTACTATAAATTAACAGTTTTTTTAATAATTCTCAAGAAATGGAGGGAGGAAGTGGTAAAGAACTTGTCCTGTCATTATGCGTGGATCATTTAAAATGAGACATCTTGTATAATGTTATTTATAATTCTCTCCATTATTCCTGAAAATTTACTGCATTAGTAACTGTCAGATTCTTCTGTATTTGCAAGTGCTAAAATTTAATGTTAATATTGTTAACAATTATGGTCAAGTTATTACATGTAAGAATTTTTATTTTTTGTAATTTAATCATTAAACTATCGCAGAAATTAACAAATAATGTTTTAAAATAATAAATCTCTATAGAAGTGTATATTTTATATGCATATA
>NW_011966879.1:0-6785 GCF_000949405.1 Vollenhovia emeryi | reverse complement strand
ATATAATTTTTATTACACACAATATACCTGTATATTTATATACATGTATACATGTATACATTATATACATGTATACATAAAATGTATATAAATATACCCCTACATAAAATTTTTTCTTTTCGTAGAACTAAAATAAAACAATTATTTTTTAAAAAGAAATTTAATTTAAAATATTGTATAACATGAAAAAATTGTAAATAAGTCTTTAAATATCATCTCGTATTTTGTAAATCGTTTATATTTTGTTATATGATTTGATTAATCCTGAGTTACTCGCTAATGAAAAGTTTATTTTATCTTTCTCAAGAAAATGAGGGAGGAAATGGTAAAGAACTTGTCCTGTCATTAATGAATCTACAAACTAAAAAGTATCTAAGCAAATATAATATTTGTATCATCTGTTATTTAAAAATTATGACACTTATTTAATACATATTAATAATTAATTGATAAAGTTGTAATTAAAATTGTTACTAATACAAAAACTATTTTCCTACATACATACAGAAATCATAGATACAAGGCAGAAGAAAAAGCATTCGTCACATTGTATGAGTTAGATAACTCATACAACATCTATTCACACGTGTTTTGAGTGAAGATATTAACGCAACTGTTCTCTTCAAATAGAATTCATTTTGTTTTATATTTGATAAATTAATTAAATCTATTGTAGCGATATGCTTCGTAATAAATTTCCATAGTGTCATGCTTAACGTAATCATTAAGAGACGTTATGATTAGAAGCTGTAATAAACAGTTTCACGAAAACAGTTTCATCTTTGTAACACTCGACTTAAAATCAAAATATGAGATGTATGAGGTACGATTGTAAAACTGCGCGCTGATGTATTCATGAGAATTATATTTATAATAATTCGTGTAATTAGGTCGACAAAGTTACAAGGTAAAGATTACATTTCAGTGCCTCAGAGATAAACACTGTCAAATCACATTTTTTTGTAAAAGAGAGATTTTTACATTTTTTAGCCAGTTTGTTAAACTAATTCAAAAGATATAAAAATCTTATTTTTTTTACAAAAAACGTGACTCAATATTGTTTATCTCTAAGGTAACCAGTGTAACCATTTTAGCTTTTAATCCTATAATGCATATAATAAATAAAACGTGCTTACAATTAACGTTAATTATCGCGCTATTATTACGTGCAAAAAAAGAGCAGAAATCAGTTTTTTGGCATGGGATCTAATTTCATTAAAATTATTTCAAATTCGCACTTCAATTTCGAGCATTCCTGCGGCGCAAAAAGAAGTGAATTTTGACGGAATTTGCGACGCGCTGCGAATTTGCGAAGCATAGACGCAATTTTGACAGCGCCAGTGTACAAAATGCGGGGCAATATATACGCGGGATATATCAGGCTGTTTTGACCATTATTTCGCGTCCGTGTGTTGTAAATATTTCATGATTCTCATAATGCCGGCCTTTATTATCGCGGCCGCGTTTGTTCGCGCATCGCCGCGTGCCGCACCGCGCACGGGCGATAAAACCGTTCATTAATTAGCCGGCGCAAAAAGCAGCGTTATTTATATCGCCGGGCAGGAGCTTCTTTTTTGCCCTTCCTTTGCTCTTTCTCTATGTCGCTCCATTTTTTTTCTTCTTCCGCTCAAAGTCGCGGCTGCGGCGGCGGCGGCGGCACAAAACGCACGGCGCGTCGCGCCGCGCCGCCTTCGGTGATGCGGCGGGAGAAACGCGCGCTAATTAAAACGCCCAAAGTGTCGTTTGTCATACAGGCGCCGATTATCCGCGCCGTTGCCTTCGTAAATTTCTAATTTAGGCCACGCCGGGGGGATTTGTTCGCGCGTATGCAGCACGCGCGATCGACTGCACGACGTTGTGCATAGTTACAATACCTCGCTACGGTATGCCGGCGGGCTAACGTCGCGCGCGCTGCACGGAAGCGTTTCAATTATTTTACAGCTCGGCGAATTTACATAACGGAATAGCCTGCGGTCCCGAGTTTATTATATACCGGCATCAATTAGTTATAACGCATTGGTCCTGCGAGCGGACGGGCGCGCGCGTTTGCTCGGAGAACAGATTGGAGAACGGATCGCGCCGTGTTTTTCGACGGTCAGCTTGTCGGTCAATTAAAGCCGGCTGAAAAGAGAGACTTGCATCGCGTGCATCGTGTGATGTCAAACCAATCGAAATGCTGTCTCCTGTCGAACGAAACAAACCGTCGTGTTACGTGTATTTGTTCGTTGTTGCGAAAGGACGGTTTTTAGAGGAACGACCGTGTGATTATGTCGATACCAAAAGACTACATAAAATTCCCTTAACGTTCAAAGTGCTGCTACTTGTTAAACGGCCGCACTTATCGTAACGATAACTCGTTATTTATGCCGTATTATGTTAACTCCTTATTTCGCATAAACTACGGGAGCTTTCTAAGTAGCCATGTATATTCATACGCGCATGTACGCCGAAACTTACTAACCCTATTTAATGCCGAAATATTGTCGAGGATTTACATGTGGGTCTAATGAGCAGATTGGATCTAATTCTTTGACTTACAGCCATACCGTAAATTTTGGGCGGCCGTCAGATGAGCGTGTAGATTTAAGAATTACGCGAATATTCGCCGCATTGTAAGAGGAATTTACGCACGAAAATGTAATCGGATACGCAATTTAATTTATTGTTACAGTGATAAAAAATATATTAATCCAAAACAATATTACTTTACTCAAGAAAATTATTTATTAGGTGGCTCCTAATAGCTTATTGACTTAAATTTAAAAAATAATAAGCAAATTAAAACATGTATTGCTTTAATTTAAGTATTTATTAAATATCACAGAATAGATCATTTTAAATTAAAAAAAAATTTATTTTAATTCTATGAAATGTTTACTAAGATGTAATTTTCACAGCGAAGAAAATTGAATTTCTTATTTAACAAAAACAATTATTTCATTTGATAAACAAATCTTTATTTTAACGTAGAAAATGTAACGATTTAAATTTATTTACTTAATATAACACATAGATTTACTTGAAATTTGATATTTTCATTTAAATAGAATAAATATTTATTTCAGAAAAAAGTAATTTTTACTTAGTTTACTTAGTTTAAAAAATTTTGATTGTCGGTGTAGATATATTATTTCGTGGCTGGCAAATAATGAAAAGAATTAAATACTCTTTCGAATAAGCTACACGAATTTGTGACAAAGGCTTGAAATTATACGACTAGAAAAGATTGACGAAACAATTTTCCGTATTTAAATAAAGCGATACCGCAGCTTCTAATTTTATTTGTCGAAAAATGAATAATCTCTGTTGCAGGTCGTTGATGTGACGAGCGAAATAATAGAAGCGGCAAAATAATGAAGACAGTGACGAACAGATGAAGTATATACGTATACATATATAAATATGGATATATTCATAAGAATACTTTACTTATAAGATCCATGTAATTTCAGAGTGTAAAATAAATGCAAATTGCAGAACGTATGTTATCTCGAAAATATGTTGCGATATCATTTATTATACATTAGGTAATCGCGTGTGAGTCGCATAAGAACGTAATTAAAATGTATGTTTTTTATATGACGTACTTAAGAATAGTATAACGTAAATGTCTTGCAAATTTATTAATGTTGTCGAATAAATTCATTATTTTTACTGATTACTATAAGGATTCTGCGCGAGAAAGATTAATCTATTAATTACTAATAGAATTATTGATAAGTTAGTTAATTTAATTTAAACATTTTAGATTTAAATAAGCATTGTTGTACGCACGAAGAATTATTTTCACGATCATAATCATCGTATATTTTGTGTCTGTACATGCAGATTTTTGGTGCGCGAAGTCTCAGCATAAGAACGAAGATTTTACGTATACGCTAAAGGCGATCATTTTATGTGTAGAGTATATGTATTGAATTGCACTTGTGTGTGACTTACACACTAAGATTATTGCTCAAGCGTAAGAATAATTCTTGAATATTATATCGATAAATAGACGTGTAAATTTTACTTTTTTATACGGGCAAGTAAGCGTTTAGTGATGCACGTGGCGATAATTTGGACTGCGCTGTACCAATTACTGATTAAGGAGAGAACACGTGAAATTGTTATATTTTTGCAATATTTCTGTTGTAACTTCTATTGTAATTATAGATGATTGCAGAAGAATTACGGAACTATATCACGGCGAAAAGAGAGATTGGTGTGTACATACGTACATAGTATAATGTAAGTACACATACCTATGATTATAATTCGAGCGATGTGCATATGTATCAGTATCGATTGCTTGTATCGACTGTCTCATTTATTATGTAATTGATGTCAGTTTTCGTTCAACGTTTCTCATGTTATTATTAGAACGGAATAGCAACAACTCAGATCTTTACTGAACGAAAATAAAACTCATATAAAATAACTAAGGTTTATACTATGTCCAACATACATGAATTTTTATCTACAATTTTGCAGAAACACTCCAGCATCCCGGTTAAGAAATATTTTACTCCTCGCAGAAGCAGTACATACTTAT
This sequence comes from Vollenhovia emeryi, assembly GCF_000949405.1. NCBI lineage: Eukaryota > Metazoa > Arthropoda > Insecta > Hymenoptera > Formicidae > Vollenhovia > Vollenhovia emeryi. The sequence goes on along the minus strand of NW_011966879.1, from coordinate 2,251 downwards.
CACAATCTTGCATTACTATAAATGCCGTGCTTACTTAGTTTTCATTAATATTACATTCGAGTCACGGCATCAACAATATCGAAGTTTTTTTGAATATTATTTGAAACATGTTTTTGTTACATTTTATTTACTTAGAATTCAAAATTTAAATTAAAAAGAGAACTGTATTTAGAATTCTCTCTTATATAATACATCGCGTAAGTATACAAGAGAACTCGTGGTGTAAGTATATAATTTATGAAATTCATTAAGTCATTGCTCAAGAAAAATCTTCGCAAATTATTGATTCGCGTTATTTCTGTCGAAAATCCAAAATTCATAGGAGATTAAATTCTTCAATGTTATGTCGTCCTCGACGAGATATTTCAATGTAATAACTGACACAATAAATGTAATACCAATATAGCAGTACTCCATTACACAATAGCTGCTACGCTGTGTCTATTAAATGGCCGCGAGACTGCCGTTTAGTTTAACGCAAAATTATAGCTACACAGTTGGAGAGAATATGATAACATCCTCGTATCCCACTTCCTGAAGCTGTCACGCACCATGCTGTTTCATGAACGATCGAAATTAATACCGTATTTGTTTCTTAACGGAGGTACATCGGAATTCTAATGTGATCTACCAGTTGGATTTTAGTAGAAATAATCGAGATTGTATAATATTTAAAAAATCTGCGAGTATTTATAAAAATGTCTGAAACCTAACGAAACCTACATTGCTTCTAAAATATAATAAGGTACCCTCGCAGGTGTATTTATGTTAATATAAGTAAACATATAATCAGGTATTTGCAAAATATAACATTGTTTTAATTTATTAATTTGTGTTTAACTATACAATAATATAAAAATATTTTAAATTACCTCAAATAAATAATGTTTAGTAAAAGTCAAACTAGAAGAATTATTTGAATTTCTCAACTAATTTTTATGACTTATAACATGAATAAATGTCCAACATAATGTGAGAGAGTTTACGAAATATGAGAAATTCACTAAAAATCTGTATAAATGTATATTTTTAAAAAAACTATGAAAATTTATAGTTACTATATGTTTAAAATTTAATATGCAAGTGCCTTGCATCTGTCAAGCAATTATAAATTATTGTATATTGATGCAACAGAGAATTTATGTCATTACAATGAACAATAAAATAAGAGCCAACCCAGTGAGAAATGATTCGTCGATTGATGTCGAAATAATGTCGATTCGACGTCAATTTAACGGTGTCGATGTCGATTCGATATCGTTTCGACATCGATCGACGAATCATTTCTCACTGGGAATTTTCCAGTTTTCTTATTAAACGACATAACATTAAAGAATTTTAAGAACGTAGCTTGGCGAGAAAAATATCGGAAGCGTCAAAATCGAAGATGAATGAATTGTGAATAGCAATAGTGATTTCTTTTGTTTACACACCGGCGCAGTTTGATCGTTCAACAAATAAATTTACTTTGAGAGGTTGAGACAATTATTCAAAGTACCACGTCGAGCAAATGATAAAAACCGAATAATAAAATTTTCATTTAAAACTGAATAGCGACCACGGTTTAAGCTGAATGGTATACCCTTCAATTATTGAAAAAAATATTGGATTAATTAACTGAGACCTCGTCTGGTTTCTCCTCATTTTATTATTTGTGAGATCAAGCAGATTAACTTTTCCTATTGTGACTTTTGTCTTAAAAAGTGGTGATTTTCAGATCTATTCTAGGTAGCAGAATGGCGTCCAAAAACGAGCGACGTCTGCCGACATTCAAACTTTTTATTTCATTTTTTACGTCACTCCGTCATTTAGAATCTTTTCATTCGTTAAATATGCATTATAGAAGTCATCTTCTTTATGAATCCAGAATTTATTTTATTTTAGCAAAAGTTTCATTAGCAAACTCTTATTGGACGCAATTCCTTTCGTTTCAGTTTTTTTCATTATCTTGATACTTAGAAGTAAAATTTTCTTAAAATTTACGAGCAATATATACAGGGTGTCCTAAAACCACCGGAGGTCCTCTTAATGACAGATTCCTTAGAACATTTCCAGACGAAAATCCTAATACAAAAGTGTCGAGGCTATAATAGTTTTTAAATTAGAAGCGATTATTTTTCACAAATGATAGGGCTGAAATTTCGCGCGCTCAGGAACGGCGAAATGACAAGTGATATAAGTGCTCCTATGAATATCGTTCTTTTTATATCACTTGTCATTTCGCCGTTCCTGAGCGCGCGAAATTTCAGCC
>NW_011966878.1:41005-44425 GCF_000949405.1 Vollenhovia emeryi | reverse complement strand
GGCTGGCTCTATTTCCTTCTCTCTCGCTCGAGGAATTCGGGTTTTTTCTACGCGGCCGCACCTCCCCGGTCGCCCTCGTTACAAGAGAAAGAGAGGAAAGAAGAGGAAGAAGAACAATATGGAAAGGGGTGGAAGGAAAGGATAAGGAGGAGAGAACACAGAAGATAGAAGAGGTGATAGAGGAGTGGATGGGAAGAGAGACGAAGGTAGAAAGGTGTATAGAAAGGCAGGGAGAGGGGGGGAGAGTAGTGGTTATAGTAGAAATGAAAGAGGCGAGGGATAGGAGAGAGATTTTGGTAGGAAGGGATTGGATAAGAAGGAACTGGGGAATAAGAATAGATGAGGATCTGAGTATGGAGAAGAGGAGAGTTAGGTGGAGAATGATAGAAAGGGCAAGGATAGAAAGGGAAAAGGGAAGGGAGGCATGGGTGGGGAATAGAAGAATGTGGGTAGACGGGAAGCAATGGAAGTGGATAGGGGAGGAGAAGGAGAGAAATAGGAGTGACGGGTCGTCGAGTGGGTAAAAGGTAATAGAAAGCTGTTGAACATATAAATAAAAGGTAATATGCTTATAGGAACGAAAGGAGAAGAAGCGGAAGGAGGAAGGAGAGGTGAGAGAGAGGAGAAGGATACAAAAGGAAAAGGAGGAAGGAGAGAGACGAGGATCGGGAGGAAGGAGAAGAAGGTCTGGCGGAGTGGAGGAGACGAGAAAGAGAGGAGAGAGGATGACAGAAGGAGGACAGAAAGGAAGGAAGAAGGAGAAACGGAAGAGGGAGGGATATGAGTAGAGGGAGAGACGAAGGGAGGGGGGATAAAAAGGATGTAAAGGTCGCACATGGCCAGGTCGCGGTAGGGGAAGGAACGGACATGTAAAGGGTTCGGGAACGCTCCCTTAAAAAGCGCTGATGTATTTTCTTAGGAAAATAAACTAATACTACTACTACTATTGATTAATTTGTTTGCTCTATTTTTTTCATTTATTTTATATATATTTAGTCTATTTTACGTTAATTTATATTTTTATCCATCTAGCCAATCTTTATAAGTGTTACTAAATGCTTAATACTTTATTTTACAGAACATTTGCAATATTTAGTTTTGAACTCGTGCGTGATTATGTATGACATCTCATGATCTGTGATATAATGTGATATAATATAATAATAAGCCATGTGCAATGTTTTGTTTATTGTGATGATTCTTCATGTTGCTTCTTTTTACTAATAATGTTATATAATGTGTAGCCTATGTGCAATTTTTTGTTTATTATGATGATTCTAAGTTGCTTCTTATTTTATTTATTTATTTGATTTGATTTCGTACTTTTTAGTGTAAAAGATTATAATTTTGTTGAACACTGTAAATTTTTAATTTTAAATTAATATTTTTTACGTTAAATTTCAATATGTATATGTATGTATTTTGTGTATTATGAATACTGGTAAAGGTTTTCGGCAGTTTTCCTTACCCCTTGCAACGAATGTTGGTATTCTTACGTTTCTGCCAAATCAAATATTTTATTTTACATACATAAAAATATAATTATATCTTATTTCAATCCATCCCTTCTTTTAAATTAATTATTCTCTTTCATGTTAAATATTAGATATTTTAATATAATAGTATTATTATTCCAATATAGCAATTACGATCTCATAATGAGGGGGCTAAATATACCCAAATTCTTGCGAATGTAGTACGTTACTGAAATCACGTGCACGAGAAAACGCGTCCCCGCTGGCAACTCTGGGTGGAAGGAAGAGACATGGGAGCATGTGTGGGAGGAATGTACGGGGTGGGTGGGGAGAGGAGATGACAGGATATGGTAGAGGAGGTATTAGGAGAGAGAGGAGAGAGAGAGAGAGAGAGGTGGTTGAAAGGATAGAGAAGTGGAGAGGAAAAAGGGTGATGGAAGGTGAGAATGAGGAAGGTATAGAAGGAAGGAAGATACAGCGAAAACGGAGGTCTGCATGAATGGAGGGATGAATGACTGGATGAATGGAGATGAAGTCGGTAAATGAATCTCTCTCTCTCTCTCTCTCTCTCTCTCTCTCTCTCTCTCTCTCTCTCGCAAGAATGAACAGAGATTAAGATAGGTTAAGCGTACTAGTTATAAGGAATTAGAGTAAGAATAGATTAAGTCGTGGATTAAGTTGTAGATATAAGGAACTTGTAAACGGAGCGGGAGTCCGTTTTGTGTACCCGCAGAGATAAAGATACGTACATACATAACAATAAGGGTTCCATTAAAAAAATTGAAAGTGACCTTTACGTAACCTTCAAATGACTATCCAAGGTCAAATTAATGACACCATCTTATGTCCCCCTTGAAACCCAACAACTTTTGCTCAGTTCATTTTTTGTTTGCCCCATTAATCGAAGAGATATTTGTGTGGACCATTTAAAATGAGACACTCTGTATAATTATATAATCATATAGGGTGTCAGAGAATGTTTAGGACCTTTTTATGTGGATAGAGCGGACAAAACTGACAATGAATCGAACAGTTCTTTAGCATTTTGCAATTTTTGCAATAGTTAACGAGTTATTAATTATAAAATATTGCCGTCTTAACTCGACTTACCGTCCAATACAAAAGTACAGTGAAATGCGTCCGGACCGTGCTGGAACTTTGCTAGGCGTGCGAAAATTGTTTATTAAAATTGACAATAGCTACATACAAGGTTGGGAACGTTACCTTAAAAAAGTAACACGTTACCGTTACCATTACTTAGAAAGTAACGATTCGTTACTTTTTTGTTACTTTGTTGAAATGTTAAAGTAAGACGTTAGATTATAAAATTACATTATTATTATTTAGTAATCAATATTAAAATTTAAAACTTTAAACTAGTTTCTATATAGCAAGTCATCGAGCATGCAGAATCAAGACATCGATAAATGCTTACAGGGCATTCTCATGTGGCATTGACTTCCAGCGCTCAATATCGGAATATTTTTGTTCAATCAAGAATAATGCGCGCGTCCTCCATCGCACGATCTATTGAACAGATATAAAAGATAACAGGGAACTAAAATAACGATAAAAGTAACGGCTCGTTACAGACATAAAAAAGTAACGATTGTTACCGAAAAAAAGTATACTTTTATTTTTATAATAACGAAAACGGTGGCTATGTGAACCCAGCACTTGACTTTTCAAAACTTAATTTTTTTACGGAAACTGGTAGCATTTCGTTTGTAGTTGATTGTAGTAAACTTCGTTTTTCTAGTAAACGTCGAATTTTCGTTTGTAATTCCGTAGTTTATAAAATATAAAAATTTAAAAAATGACCAACCCCCGACATTAAGATATCTGAAATCCGCTTGCGCAGTCTTCTTCAGAATCATTTGCAGTTGATTGTAGTAAATTTTGATTCGTAGTTGAATCGTTTAAAAATTATAAACAACTAAAGATA
>NW_011966878.1:30677-40300 GCF_000949405.1 Vollenhovia emeryi | reverse complement strand
GTAGTTGATTGTAGTGCTTTCCGTTTCGTTTGTAGTAGAACCGTTCAAAAGTTATGAACATTAAAAAATTGCAAAAATCTGACTGCCAATTTTTAAGATATTCGAAATCCACTTGCGCAGTCTTCCTCAGAATCGTTTGTAGTTGATTGTAGTGCTTTCCGTTTCGTTTGTAGTAAAACCGTTCAAAAGTTATGAACATTTAAACAAAGTGCAAAAACCTAACTTTGTCAATTTTTAAGATATTCGAAATCAATTTGCGCAGTCTTCCTTAGAATCGTTTGTAGTTAATTGTAGTAAATTTCTTTTCGTTTGTAGTCGAACGGTTCAAAAGTTATAGCATTTTACAATATTGCAAAATCGGTAACTTGGACTCCTGACGAGGTGCATCAAATCCGCTTGCGGGATTCTGTAGTTGATTGTAGTAAATTTCTTTTCGTTTGTAGTCGAACGGTTCAAAAGTTACAGCACTTTACAACATTGGAAAATCGTCAGCAGCGAGAAATGACACACTAAAAACCCAGCTAACAGACACACGTCAAAATGACGTCAAAATTTGGTCAGAGAATGACCAAAAATGACCAATATAATGACGTTAAAATAACGGGAAAATGACATATTGATGTCTCGGACCGATGACGACATTTTAAGACGTTAAAAAGACATGACTTTATGACTATTTTGGTTCTTCCAATGATGTTTTCACGACGTTTTAATAACGTTTTAATGACTTTCAATAACGTTTTAATGACGTTTTAATGACGCACAGGATTATAAAAATAAAAACCAAAATTACATACAAAAGTAAGTATGGAATATATTTATTTTTTAAAATACATTGTATATTTTTATAATTTAATTTTTACATAATTAATTAAACTTTGTTTAGTTAATTAATCAAACTATGAATTATCGGGAACGACACAAAAGAATTATTATTATCTACAGGATAAACAATGCATTTGCTAAAAAAAATGATTAACTGACCAAAGTTTAAGTCTTGACAAAGTTTTAATAACAAAAAATTTTAATTCGGATGATTTACATGGATAAGAATACAAATCTGAATATTTAAAAAATTGTTTTTCAATAATATAAATTTGACCTTTTGCTGTAATGACTATATTATGTATTTGAACTACTACGTTTCCATCTGCAAAACTACAGAATCGGTATCCATCTGCAAAAGTAAGAATCAGAATGTGAATGAACTGTTAAAGTTATAGACAGATAGAGTTTATTGCTTATCCCTTTCGGGCTTTACAAGGCGCTGTTTCAGGGAGCGTATCCTTTCTATCCTTCCCTTCCCTCCTATCCCCTCTTGTTTCTCTTCTCCTCTCTCCTTCCTCCTCCGCCTTCCTCTCCTCTCCCTCCCGCCTCTTCTGTATCCTCTGTCTTCTTTCTCCCCCTCCATGTGCCTCTCCAGTCTCTTCCTCTCCCCTTCTCTTCACTCTCCTCTGCCTACTCCTCCTTCTCTTCGCTGCTCTTCCTCCTCTCCGTCTCTCTCCCTCTCCTCCGTCTCTCCTCCGCCTCCACCTCTTCCTTCCCTCCTCTCTCCTCTTCCTCTCCACTCCTGTCGTCTCCTCTCTCCGTCTCGATCTCCGCTGTGCCTTTCCTCCTTTCCTCCTTCGCCTCTTCTTCCTCCTGTTCCCTCACTCTCCTCTCTCTTCTTCTCCTTCCTCTCCTCTTCCTCCCTTGCTCCTTATCCCCCTCTCTCTCTCCTCCTTTTCTTCCGCTTTTTCCGTTCCTCCGTCTCCTCTTTGTCCGTTCCTTTCGCTTCTTCCGCTTCTCACCTCTCGTTCTTACAGCCCTCTCCACTCCTGTCATTCGTTTTCCAGCGCCCTGCTTCTATTTCCTCTTGCTGCCAATTCGATCTCTCGATTTCTTCCTCCAATCGCCTTCGCTTCCGTCCATCGATCTCTCGTCTTGCTATTGTCGCTCCCCTCCTCCGCTTCCTTCGATCTCTCGATCCTCCCGTCCAATCTTCTTTACTCTCTGTATCGATTCTCACTCATCCGCTCTCCCCTCTCACCGCAGCTCTCCTTGCTCCAGACTGCCGACTCATGCCAGCTCATCTTTTTTCCACTCCCGTTTCTCCTCCACTTATCACTATTTCTTCCCACCTCCATGTCCACCGATTCTCCTCCAGCTCCTCTTTTCATCACTTCTTCCCCTTTCTGTTTGAAGGATATCGGGATCGAGGTAATCATTATTAGCCAATATGCCGGATATCTTCTATAACTGACAATATTTATTTGACGTGAATTGCTCACTTATGAACGGAGAATAAATCTCGAAAGAGTACCGTACGTCTGCCACGTACGAACGTCCGATTTTACTCTGCCCCCTCGGCCCGCAGTTCCTAACGGAACGTCCCAATATAGAGGGAGTCCCGCACGTATGCGTACGCACGATACATCACCACATTCCTCCCCACTAAGACTGGAACTCGTCAAAACCATAGCGCCTGGGAGGCACGCCGAAATTCGAACGTGTAGAGTGTCGGCGGGTGTCAGGAATCTGTTGAATCTCCTCCTCATTTGGATTCCCTTCTTCGTCATTCTTCAAGGCATCCTCAAAGACATCTGAATTGTCGGTACTTCCCTCAAATGTTTCTGGGTCATCTCGATTTTCTGGTTTTTGATTGATGTCATCTTGGGATTGTTCTATGGTGTTTTGTTCCGGCGCAACTTCCTTGCTTGTGTCGCCGGCGTCGAGAAATTGGGGAGTATCTAACCATGCGCCCTTATTGTGGCGCAGCTTAAGCTGATTTGAGTGTGCTTTGATAACTCGGCCTGATTCGGTTTGAATTTGATAGTTGACAGTGCCGCACTTTTTGATCACTGTCGCTGGAACCCATTCCCATGAATCGTTTGAGCGATGGAGTTGATAGTAGACGCCGTCGCCTTCTACAAACTCCTTCCATTTTGCACCGTGGTGACCGTTGAATTGTTGCGCCAGTTTGGAGTCGGCCAGTCCCTGGTACGGGCCGGAAGGGTTCAGCAGATCGAGTCTCGTCTTCATTGTGCAGCCGTTAAGGACCTCGGCTGGTGTTTTCATGCCGAGGCCGTACGATGGGGTCGAACGATAGCAGGAGAGGAACTCGAGTAGCTTTTGGTCGATGTTTCCTTTGGCCTTCTTCAGTCCGGTCTTGAGCAAGTCGACAAATTTCTCAGCTTGCCCATTCGATTGCGGGTGGTAAGGAGCGGTTCGAATGTGCTCTACCCCCAATGATTTGCAGAACCTCTCAAACTCCATTGAAGCAAACTGAGGGCCATTATCCGATACAATAGTGTCGCAATGGCCATGTTGAGCGAAAGCTTGCAGGATCAGCTCGATGGTTCGGGAAGTCGTCGTTACATTGGTTCTAAAAACCTCCGGCCACTTGCTGTAAGCATCGACCATGATCAGAAAGTAGTTTCCATTCATGGGACCGGCGTAATCGATGAGGATGCGAGACCACGGCCCACTTGGGACTGACCATGGCTGCAAGGAACACTTGATTGGTGTCTTTCCGGCTTTTGCACAATCTTCGCAGTTCTTCACGGTTCGTTCTATGTCTTTATCGATCAGAGGCCACAATACCTTGCTACGTGCAAGTAACTTCATGCGCACTATTCCGGGATGCCCACGATGAAGTTCCTCGAGTATTTTTTAGCGGAACTGAGCCGGAATAACGATCCGGTCCCCGAAGAAGATGCAGCCATCGATGAGAATAAGAGCCTCCCGTTGGTCAAAAAATTTTGAAACTTCCAGGTCCGTGATGAACTTCCGCGATTTGGGCCATCCATTCATGACATAGCCGGTGACCTTACCGAGAACTTTGCAATTTCCCGTGGCCTTTTGGATGTCCCTGAATTTCACTGGTAGCATGCCGGCAGTCTCGACAGCGAAACACTGCGATTCACGCCGAAGCTCGTTCTCAACGGTGGCGATCACGACATTTTCGTTGGTTCTTTCGTGTCTTGAAATGAGGCGAGAAATCATGTCAGCATAGTCAAAGCTTCCGGTGTTTACGTACTTCACATCAAAGTCGTAGGCAAGCAGAGTTAAAGCGTGTCGTTGCAACCGACTAGCAGGGATGACGGGAATTCCCTTTTTGGAGCCGAAAATTGTGAGAAGCGGCTTGTGATCCGTGTGCAGTTCGAACTTGCGACCGAAAAGGTACTTGTGGCATCGCTTGACGGTAAACACCAAAGCCTCCGCTTCCTTTTCGATCTGGGAATAATTCTTCTGTGCGACGTTGAAGGCTTTTGAAACGTGGATGATGGGATGAAGCGAGCGGTCAGGAAACTCGTGCATGATGACTCCGCCCATGCCGTAGGAGGATGCGTCGGCTGCGACAACTATTTTCCTCGACGGATCGTAGTGAGTGAGCACGAGCTCTGAAGCCATGATTCTCGTCAGTTTGACGAAAGCTTCCTCCTGCTTCTCCCCCCAGATAAACTTCGTTCCTTCGAGAGTGAGTTCAATTAATGGTCCCCGTAAATCCATCATGTTCCTGATAAATTTGCCGTAATAATTAACGGCTCCAAGGAAGGCTCGGAGCTGACGGACGTCTTCCGGGCGTGGAATACTTGCAATCTCCTGTGTCTTGTCGGGATTAGGACGAATACCTTCCTTATCGAGCGTGTGGCCGCAGAATGGAATGTGCGACTTACCGAACTGGCATTTTTCAACGCGTAGTTTAAATCCATATTCTTGAATGCGTGCGAGGACCTCGAACAACACTCGGCGATGCTCAATTTCATTCTTGCCATCTAGAATGATGTCGTCGATGAATGCAAACGCTCCCTTGATTCCATTGAGCATCCTGGTCATCAATTCTTGAAATATTCCCGGCGCAGTTTTAACACCCGGCTGCAAACGATTCACGTTGAAAAGGCCCAGGTGGGTGTTGATCGTGAGAAGCTTCCTAGCATCGTCATCAAGGGGAACCTGTAAGAAGGCGTCTGACAGATCAATGACTGTGAAGATTTCGCAACCCGACAGACCCGCAAAAATCTGATCAGGTGTCGGAAGAGAAAATTTGTTGGGCTCAAGGGCGTCATTGAGGCCCGTTGAATAGTCGCCACAGAGGCGAATCTTGCCGTTTTTCTTTTTAACAACGACGATTGGAGCTGCAAACTTGGAGTGCTCGGTGGGACTGTAGATTCCCTCGTGCACGCCACGCATCATTTCTTCCTCAATAGGTTGCAGTGCGGCGAACGGGGAAGGGCGGGCCCTAATGAACACCGGTTTCGCATTTCCAACTAAGGTCATCGAGGCCTTCGTCTTTGTGCACATGCCGAGTCCGTCTGAGAAAAGATTAGGAAACCTGGACATGACCTTTTTGTTATGTTGTCTTGTTGAACATCCGTTTTGATATTATTGCAGATCGTTGAGAGTGGAACATCCCAGAGACCCAGTGACGTCATCCAGTCAATGCCTTAGAGATTTAGACGAGCTGTAACGAAGCAGTTCCCGGTACTTTCTTTGCCATTGAAGCTCATATGGCACGGAAACGATCCCCAGACGTTGATGTCCCGAAGCACTACCGGGTGTAACATCTGGGCCAGAGAGAGACGGCTTGCCAATTTTCTTCCAATTCTCGGTAGAGATGATTGTGATGTCGGAAGCGGAATCCAACTGAAGTCTCACCCTGCTTCCGTTGATTCGTGGAGTGATAAACTTACGATTTGATGGATTCGCAATCTGCTTGCTAGCAATCTTATTGACTTCCGACTCGTGTTTTTGTAATTTACGGCGGAGATTCTCGGTTTCACATCGCAATGCGTCAGCTGCAGACTTGCAAAATCCGGACTTATGACCCGTGGCTAGACAAGACAAACACTGCTTATCCTTGAAGCTGCAGTCGCAATCCCAGTGGTCACCACCACAGAACTTGCATGGGCGGCTTGCCTTCCTGCTAGACACTCTGTTTAATGAAGATGAGCCAGCTGAAGGTGGATTTTGCTTTTTCTTGTTGCCTCTTCGAGAATTTTGAATTGCGTTGACTTCGGTGATGTTGGACGATGCCTCGCAGACTTCCAGTTTGTCCTTCTTAAGTGTGATGATGTTTTGGGTCTCATTGATGAGATCAGACACTGTTAGCTTGGCAATTGCTGCTCTTGCGGCTTCATCAGCTGCCGATTCGAGCTTGCGCTGTTACTCGTTTACTTTGTTGAGTAATTTTTCGAGAATCAGACCATGTCTTGGATCCTTGAGTCCGCTGATAAAAAGCAGGTTTTTTAGGTCGTCAGCGGAGAAGTTAGCAACGCCGAATTTTTCGCCTAATTTGTTGATTCTCGCGCCGTACTCGCCATACGTCGCCGAATCTTCCATGCGAATGTCGAAACACTTAAAGCGCATCGAAAACTTGGTCTCACTGTATCCGAACATCGATTTGAGCAATTTTGCTGCCTCCTGTAAGGTAAGATCGGTCGGAACACGAGGAAGGACTGAATCGGCGAAACGTTGGTAGTCTGAACGGGTGAATTTCCTCATCAGAAGACGAATCTTCTCAGGCTCTGTCCAGCCTTCGATCTCGGTGGTGAAAATCGTCTCGTATCTTTTGTACCAAGACTCGAAGGTTGCGTTGTCATTAGGATCATACGCGAAGGGTTCTATCGAGTCTGCCAAATTTTTGGCTTTAACATCGCGGGCGGATTCACCGTTGCCGCTTGCCGCATTTGGGACTTGAAGATTCTGCCGTTCGAGTAGTTGCTGGATCACAGCCTGCTGCTGTTGCAAGCTTGAATTTTGTTGTGCAACCTGCGTCTGCAGGTTCACAAGCTGTTGAAGCAGATCGTTAGTACTCACGCTCGGGAGAGGCTCAATGCGCACAGTACAATTGGACACGATGCAATTGCACACAGTGCTATTGGACACATAATGTTGCGCACAGTTCTTTTGCGCACCGTTCATTTGGACACAGTTCTTTTGCGCACCGTACAATTGGACACCGTTGCTTTTGGACACAGGTTATCGAAATATAATTTAAAACACACAGACACACGCGTATGCATGTAGGGCCCTGTTTGGAAATTTTGCTAATTTATATATAATAAATCTTTCTAAATCAGCGTTTGTTCAATTGGACAGTTTAGTGTCGCACAGTTCAGTGTCGCACAGTTCAGTGCCGCACAGTTCATTGCCGCACAGTTCAGTGCCGCACAGTTCAGTGCCGCACAGTTCAGTGTCGCACAGTTCAGTGTCGCACAGTTCAGTTTCGCACATTTCACTATCGCACAATTCAGTGTAGATCCACACAAGAATATTCTGCTTTTCAAAATAGTTGATTTCACTTAATTTGTTTTTCTAATTCTTGATTACTTCACCTTGTATCTGTTACATGTGCAATGACACTGAACTATGCGAAACTGAACTGTGCGAAAGTGAACTGTGCGAAAGTGAACTGTGCGAAAGTGAACTGTGCGAAACTGACATGTGCGAAACTGACATGTGCGAAACTGAACTGTGCGACACTGAACTGTGCGACACTGAACTGTCCAATTGAACAAACGCTGATTTAGAAAGATTTATTATATATAAATTAGCAAAATTTCCAAACAGGGCCCTACATGCATACGCGTGTGTCTGTGTGTTTTAAATTATATTTCGATAACCTGTGTCCAAAAGCAACAGTGTCCAATTGTACGGTGCGCAAAAGAACTGTGTCCAAATGAACGGTGCGCAAAAGAACTGTGCGCAAAAGAACTGTGCGCAACATTATGTGTCCAATAGCACTGTGTGCAATTGCATCGTGTCCAATTGTACTGTGCGCAATTGAAGGCTTCTCCTCACGCTCATGATAACTTCCACCTGAGGATTGAAGTTATATGGGTTGTCAATTATCCTCGTCGCCACTGAAGGATATCGGGATCGAGGTAATCAATATTAGCCAATACGCCGGATATCTTCTATAACTGACAATATTTATTTGACATGAATTGCTCACTTATGAACGGAGAATAAATCTCGAAAGAGTACCGTACGTCTGCCACGTACGAACGTCCGATTTTACTCTGCCCCCTCAGCCCGCAGTTCCTAACGGAGCGTCCCAATATAGAGGGAGTCCCGCACGTATGCGTATGCACGATACATCACCACACTGTTCACTCCACTCCAATCCTTCCTTTCACTCCCTTTCTCACTTCACTCTCGCACCGTACCTCTTTCCTCCTCGCCATCTTTACCCCCTCCTCAACTGTTAAAGTTACAACTGTTAAAGTAAACTTTTTAAAATTGTTTCTTCCAATTATGAACATTTGAGTATATCAATGGACCTAATGCATGTTCATATTCTAATTTTTCTATATTATTTCTGGTTAACTTAATAATAGATAATTGTATTTCGCGCCTCTTCCGAAAGATAACATGTAGTACTCCTCAATTCCCTGCCGAGGCGCCACAAGTTCAAAGCCAAAAACTAAAGTTGTCTACCATATTGGCTCCTTGCCTTTGCACGTCATTCTTTTTTCTTGTGCCGAGGTCATCACATCGTCCAGATTTTCTAAAATCTCCAGATGGGAAAAAGAAAGCATAAACATTCGGAATCGAATAATGATACAAATCAACCGGTGTAAAGAAAACACAATTGAGTAACAAAAAATTTTTTTTAATAATTGTGTTTTTTTTACACCGGTTGATTTGTCTCATTATTCTGTTCAAAAAAGTATTAAGGTAAGATGATAAAAAATGAATATTTTACAAGAAATTTTGTAATTTAAGTCAAAATATTGGAACTTTCAAACCTTAATAACTCAAGAAGTTCTCAATAAAAAGATACTTTATTATAGCGTTTTGGAAAGCTCTCGAGGTCAGCTACAATAATATGTAATAAAAAATAGGGGATGCCATTTAAAAAAAATTGGTATGACCTTTATGTGACCTTCAAATAATTCTTCAAGGTCAAAGCAATGGTACCATCTAATGGCCCCCTCGAAACCAAACAACTTTTGTCTGAAACATTTTTGTCTGCTAGGCTCAGTTTTCGAGATATTTGGTTGATCGGGTGGTCTGGGACACCCTGTATATTTATCACATTGAAATTAAAACTTATGTTTAATCCAAAATTAAAAATAAAACTATAAATAAAAATATTAATTTTTTAAGTTTTAAACTATATAAAAATTTCAATTGAATTTGTAACTAAAAGATAGTAATAATATAAATAGTAAAAATAGTATTTATGTAGATATTTTTATAAGAAGTTACTTTTGCAATACAACTATTTTTATAATGGTCTGTAACAACTATTAACGTTTTTATATTTTCAATTACATCTTACAAATGTTAACTTATAAAAATAACTAAAAAAAACACGATATTATGACGTTTTTGTACAACGCCATTAAGACGTCACAAAAAAAACGTTTTATACAGGGTGTGTCCTAATACCTGTATGTTCCGTAGATGGTAGATAGACCGGGGCAAACTGAATAGAAAAGTCCTATACCATGTTGCAAAATTCGCAATAGTTATCGAGAAATTAATTTTAATGTCTGATCGAATGACAGCGTAGAAGGCGGCAGGTCGGACTCGGCAGGCAACGGTGGGGCATCATCTAATAGCGAGAGGTGGAGCGGCGCGCCGAAAAAAAGTTGTCACGCAGCGAGCGGCGACCTTTTTTGACAACTTTTTTT
>NW_011966878.1:19224-27337 GCF_000949405.1 Vollenhovia emeryi | reverse complement strand
TAAGCAGATTTTGAATATCTTAAAAAATAAAAAATCGCCTCTTCGGAATATCTTTAATTGTTTATAACTTTTAAACAATTCAACTACAAACGAGTCAAAATTTACTACAATCAACTACAAACGATTCTGAAGAAGACTGCGCAAGCGGATTTCAGATATCTTAATGTCGGTTGCTGGTCATGTTTTAAATTTTTATATTTTATAAACCATGGAACTACGAACGAAGTCTTTTACTACAATCAACTACGAACGAAATGCTATCAGTTTCTGTAAAAAAAATTAAATTGTGAAAAGTCGGGTGCCAGGTTCATATAGCCGAAAACGGTAACGGCGTTACAAGTAACGCGTTACTTCCCAACCCTTGTTACATATAGGGTGCTTTCCAACAATGGAACACTGTGTCGTCACTGTGTAACACAGTGTTATACAGTGTCGACTTGTAGCTGGTACGCTGTTTAGCTTTTTTGTATTACCGCCAGGATATAGAGTAATTCTTTCACGTAACTTATTTACATAAGTGGTACCAAATAAACTGAATAAGTGGTACCAAATGTAAGAATGTTGGCATTGTGGAGAGACGACACAGTCCAACTCAGCTTTTTAGCTGTGTACGATTGTGTTGACTTGTGTCGTAGTTGGAAAGCACCGGATCGCATACTGTGTTACACAGTGTTACTTGTGTACACAGTGTTGCTGGAAGGCAAGCATAATTAACAACTCCCCATGTACATACCTAGCAATACCGGCCGCGGGCCGGCCACATCTTGCCGCGCGCTTGCGCTGAGCAATAGGCAGGTCAAGACAGCGATTTTTTATAATTAATAACTCGTTAACTATTGTGAAAATTGCAAAATGGAAGACGACTTTTCGACTCAGTTTGATCCGTTCTATCTACACAAAAAGTCCCAAACATTCACTGACACTCTGTATAATAACATATTTATTTATGTTTGAAGATTGTCTGAATTGTTAGTATCCAAATTTGAGACAATGCTGTTCTGCTTAATAGCAATTGGTGTAATGTCTTTGAGCCTTAACCTCTTTCAAGTAAGTCGTAATCCTCTACCAAACGTCTATATTTGAAGGATATGACACTTTATAATTTATTGCTCCGTACTGGCATAGAGAGAATGTGTTGCCTTTAATACTTATAATTTAATATTTTCGCATAAAAACTTTCGCGTATAAATTTTTTTATAATAAATATTAGTCATAATTTTTGTCATTTCATTTTATTATTTAGCATATTTCACCATTTGCATAATTTAATATATTTCGCAAACTAAAGCAATTTCCTGCAACATAAATGCAAATAAACAGTACGTTTACGAAATTCATATATTACATTTTTCAGATAAGTACATCTGAAGATAACAATATCAACGATTATTTGTTCCCCATTCTATTCATAATGGCCAGTATTTTATATATGTTTGTAGCCAACTATGTTGGGCAAGACGTTATGGATCACACTAAATACCTATTTGTTACTGCGTAAGAGACTTTTAATGAGATATTATATGCATGTATACATATGTATAATATCTGTGCATATATTTTACATACATGCATAATAAATATGTATATTTTATTTATCTTGAAAGTAAACACAAACGCTTTATTGAGCATAATATAAATGAATAAAGTATACTAAATATTGTATATGTATTTCTTTTTTTTTCAAAATATCGTTTTTCAATTTCTTATTTTAACAACATTAAATTTGATTGACCGTATCAGGCAATTTTAATGTTTAAGAATCGCTCCGTTTCATGGGTTTTGGTCTTTTTCAAGCGATCAGACTATACAAAATAAAAGAATGACAAATTATGATATAGATACATTTTATTGATTCCCCTTAGGGTTACAAGGCGTTTTTGAAGGAACGTGCACAAACCTCATATAACACCTCTCTCTATATCCACTTCTCTATGTGGCGATCGAACGAAAAACCAACAATGTTTTTTTGGTTTTTTTTTAAACCCAGGTCTTTGGATTACCAGACCAGCGCACAATCCTCTGCGCCACGATCGCGGGAAGCGTATGGTGAATACTGGGAACGAGAATTGCATTATTGGGATTCGACTTTCTAATTGAACGACTTACGAGACTCCTGAATGCGCATGCATCTTCGTGGGCACCACACCACGGATTTGCACGCCCGCACAGTTGAGTTTCATTCCTCAAAGTACCAATCCAACAAATTATGATATAAATAAAGTAAATAACCTAGTCCGAGATATTAAGTTAACAGTTACACAAATTGCAAGTGTTAAATTATTACCTGAGAAAGTCATATACGTGGATTCGCGTGTATTTTGGTGATGTAAAAAAGTTTGTCGTTATATTCACATACTAAAATAAGAGTGTCAGAAAGAGAAAGATGCAGAAATTTCCGTTGAGATTAGTACTAGATGGACTTACATGTTAAAAATTTTTTGTCGAAGTTTACTACCCGAGAACATTGCTAAAGAGATGACGGAGCATGACTGACTAAATATTAGGTCAAGAGTACAATTAAAAACAAAGAATAGTCAAAAGAATAAATAAATAGTGATATCTGGAATTAAGTTAGGTCAATAATACGGTCATAAATAGCATTAAGATTTTCCGTGTCATTTTGTAAATTGGTTGTATCATTAGTCTTTTTTATGAAAACCATTTCAGCTATCTGTCTCCTTCTTGTGTTACTCTCACGGTGTAAAGCATGCAGAGACAACCAATCGAAATCATGGCCAAGAGATGTACGGTGCTTGCTGATCACAGAGTGGTTGTTCACGTGTTTCCTGATATCATTCGAATGTTCTTTTATTCGAGTTTTTAGATGCAGTTTGATCTGTTCAACATATGAGGCGTCACAATTCGAACAATTTTTGCATTACAATATGAAGATATTCTCATATTTTAATATAAAGTGGATTAGACCTACTCGGTATACCACTTAAAAAAATACGCCTTGCTATTTACTGCGAGGTGGTGAGGAAATGATAGCGTTCTATCATTTTCTTACTGCAAATAGAGAAAAATTATTTTTTTGCTCGATTGCTTTCATATGTGCAGAAAAATATCTTTCAAGTGCTAACAAAACCGATTACTCAATTTCAGTTTTCTTCTTTTAGGTAACGGTTATTTGTACAATGAATATTTGTAACGTGTACATTTTTAGACCATTATCAAGAAAAAATGTTCTTTGTTAAAGGCAACCGTTACTTACAATTAGTGAAAGAAAAAATTAAATTGAGTAATCGTCTTTTTAAGCAAAATTGATATTTCTCTATGCACGTACATAGGTACAAAAAATGTTTTTAATTTTCTTATTAAAGTTTTATTGTTATTAAAGAAGGGCGCGGGGCTGTCAGAACGCACGGCGGCGGTCCAGCGTGACGCGCCGCTCGCCATTGTCGCTTGTAATAAACAACTCTCCGCGCGCCTAGTAACGATCGATCAATCTCGCCGCACGTTTGAATTGGGCAATGAGCCGGCCTAAGACAGCAATTTTTAATAACTAACAGCTCGTTAACTATTGCAAAACTTGCAAAGTGGTAAAGGACTTTTCGACTTAGTCTTTTTTTTGTTCCGAGAGAGGGAAAAACGCATTTACGCGTACCATCAGGCCGGTCCTGGATGGTTATGCCGGACTCACCCGTGAAGCGGGAATACCAGCCAAAAAAACCCTCTCTTTTGGACCATCCTTCGCACTATAGACGAATCTCCCCCGGAACCGCCTGCGAAGGCATACTTCAGGGAAGACCCGTTTAACAGTGATGGGCCTTATGACCCCAATCAAAGGCGGCAAACGACACACCTGTCAACCTAACCATTCATTCATCACATACCATGATGGACTCACACACAAAACTAATAAATTAATTGATTCATTCATACGTTAGGACGACAGAGTGGATGATCCACGCGACCATGACATCCTAGTCACAGATATGGCAGTCGCAAAAGCGAAGTATACTAACCCCTATTCTAAAGCAAGAGTGACTGGAAGTCCCCCCCCCTTTTTAGATACAACATAGGACATCACTGTAGTAAATAACAGTAAATTAAAAGTCCTATCTACAACGAGTTGGTAATATATACAATTCCTCGGGCGCACAAGGCGACAAATCAAAATAAATAAGTAGTATGTATAATTCCTCGGATGCGCAAGGTGACAAATCAAAATTTAAATTAGATTTAGTAGAAGTAAATTAAAGCACACGCGCACACAAACGTTAAACCATTGAGCCATAAAACATTATTGGACCGTGGTCCCATTCGCGACACTAATATCGTCCCTTGGACTATTGTTCAAACTTCTTGCGGCTTCACGAGCTCTCTCTGCATTTTCTTTGGTCAGCATAACTGAGCCACAGAATTTGGAAAACGCAGACCATTTCTCCTTGCTGGATACAATGGCCTCTAAAACAGAAACCAAGCTCAAGACCGGGACACCGAGAGCCGCCACCAGCTCTGCCCGCTGTACATCCCACGCTGAACAAGAGCATAGGGTATGCTCGGCAGCATCCTCCGTCAAGTCACAATGGGCAAGTCGGGTCGTTTATCTTCCCGATCATGAATAGGAAGGACCCGAAGCACCCATGCCCAGTCAAAATTTGGGTCAGGTGAAAATGGGTGCCCCCATCCCCTATTAATCCACTCGGACCAGACCCGAACGATAGCTGACCTGGTCCACACTCCAGGAAGACCGTCATTCTCCAATCGGGTCCTCCATTGGCGAAGTGTGAGTACGCGCTCCTCGCACCGAACGTCATCCATGGTGTCGCGGTCCAAGCTTCCCTGGTCACGCAGGTCGCACATCCTCTTATACACGCGTCCACGCTCCATGGCCAATAGTTGCCAGGGGACCAGTCTCGCTAATAATGTGACCGCATCAAATGACGTAGTCCTGTACGCGGCACACACCCTCACAGCTACCGATCTTTGGGCGGCACGCATCAGTCTTAGGCCCTCCTTGGACCTACCGAGAGCTTCGCACCATATAGGTGCCCTGTACATTGCAACAGAAGCCAGGACGTTCGCGTATAAAACTCGTTTCATTTTGCGAGGACCCCTCAAATTCGGCATAAGGCCAGACAAGGCTCGCGCAATATTAGTAACCTTAGAACACGTCTGCTTAAAATGCTCGAGAAAATTGAGACGAGAATCGAGAATCAGGCCCTGATACCTCATATTGGGTGACATTTCCATCAACGCGGATCTAACCCTGATGATCGGGTTAAAAGGGATCCTTGTACTACCCCTCTTAAAAAGAACGGCCGTTGTTTTCTGCTCGGCAACCTCCAGCCCAAGCATGTTCATACAACCTAGGACACTGAACACCTGATCGTTGACACGCGTACGCATAAGCTCAAACGACTTGGCCGTTCCCAAAATCAGTGTGTCGTCAGCAAAGCACACGACGACACAGCCCGGCTTAGGCCTGATCTCCAGGACGTAATTAAACGCAATATTCCAGAGAACAGGACCCAAGACCGAACCCTGAGGAACACCACATGTCACCGGCCTAACCTCGGTGACGCCTCCAGACGTCGGATATTCTACCGTACTCTGATGCAGATAACTATCCAGAAGGCGGCGTAAATATTCTGGATAGCCTTTTCGTTGAAGAGCGCAACGAATTGTATTCCAAGGTAGAGAATTAAAAGCGTTCTTTATGTCTAGACTTACGGCGATGACAAAGCCGTTCGAGTCCAGACCCCGGTTAATCGCGCCAAGCACCATGTCAAGTGCATCCAACGTAGAGCGGCCCTCCATGAAGCCGAACTGGTACTGGGACAATCTTGCACCAGGAGTTTCATCCATGAATGCCTTGATTCTAGAGACGATGACTGTCTCGAAGATTTTCCCAACTTCGTCCAGAAGGCAAATGGGACGGGCCTTGATTTCCGAGCCCACAGAAGGCTTAGGGATCAGCACTAACTTCGCATGCTTCTAAATTCGCGGAAATACGCCGTCCTTTATGCACGCAGTAAAAACCTCCGCAAGGCGATCAGAGGCAATATCGGCGGCTCTGTGCCAAACAACCCAGCTGATCCCGTCAGGGCCAGGAGCAGGATTTCCTTTTTTCCTCGGCCGACGAATTGCACGAAATACCTCCAAAATATCGACCCGATCTGCAATACAAAAATTATTCCATTCCTCCCATACAAGTGTAGGTGAATGTGTCACTCCCGATGGGAAGTGTGAAACCAAAAGGTCGTTCAAGACGACTGGAGGCAATGTCTTCGAAAGAGCAGGAGAGGACTTTCTCAATCGGCCCATCACCAACTTATACGGGAGACCCCAGGGGTCACCGTCCACATCCTGTATGAGCTCGTTCCAGGCTTTGGTCTTCGAGCGCTGGATCGCCTTTCTGAGGGCCCTCTTTGCCTCACGGTATTCTCGCTCCAAGATGTCAAGAAGCTCCCCTCGAGGACCGGGTCTGGCCCTAGAGAGCCTCCTGCGGGCTCAACACACTGACGTTTGAGGGTCGCAATATCGTCATTCCACCAATATACTGATCGCCTTGGTGGGCGCGGACCAGATCTCCTGGCCGCCATGTCACAGGAGTCGGTCATCCAAGCCCGAATCGAAACCGCCATGTCGTCTGGAGAGGAGTCCACATTCAAGCCCGAACTCAGGAGGTCAAATGTGCCGCATAACAGGTCCCCATCTAAAGTCGCAAGGGACCAACGGGGATACTTTTCTGAAGCGGAGCTAGCACTGTTTATCACGTCGTTGACCACGCTAATAGAGAAGGTGACAACTCTATGGTCCGACAATGATTCCACACCCTCATTTATGTGCCAATTCCGGATGCGGCTGGCACAGGAGGCAGAGGCCCATGTGAGGTCGATGATGGAAGGACCCCTGTGGGCGCACGCACGTGGGTTTATTGCCAATGTTCATAAGGTCCAGGTCGTGCTGGTCAGCTAAGCCTTCTAAAATCTTTCCCCTACCATTCGTCAAGGGGGAACCCCATAATACCGACTTGGCATTAAAATCGCCACAGATGATAAGCGGACCTCCAGCGGAGCCAATAGCGTCACTTAATCTATCAGAAAATGTTAAAAAGTCGCTAATACTACTATTCGGGGATATATATACAGAAATGACCCCGAGGTCGCCGAAACGCACGCCGATAATATTGTTATTACGATAAAAGACTGAAGAAGTCAATTTAATAAAATCTGGGTTCCATTTCACAGCCGCAAGAGAATCTGTACTAGGAAGCCAGTGCGGATGACTGGCTGGAACCCTCCAAGGCTCGGAGAGGCAACACACGCCAACTTCGCCCTTAGCCATCAACTGCATAATGAGATCATGTGATGCCCGGCAGTGGTTGGTATTGATCTGCATCACTTTAATCGCCATTGGTAGTACCGGAGGCCGTCCCTCGATCACGGCCTACCATACTAGAACAGGCACGAGAACCAAGCCTGTGATTAGGGTTAGCACCCCTCTCTTCACAAATTACGCAGAATGAAGGAGAGGTGCACGCCCTAGCTTGGTGGCCCTCTTTACCGCAATTAAAACAGGCTCCAGTCCTGATAACCTGTGACGGACACTTGTTACGGACGTGGCCACACGCCTAACATTGATAACATTGAACCGGCCTGGCGATCAGCGGCACGATTTTAGCCGTCGTCCATCCAATACAAATGGAGCCTTTCAACGCTAAACGGTTGGCGGCTGCCAATGGGCATTGAATCCAAATGGAGAACAGGCCACTAGAAGCCGCCCTAAGAGGGCCAGCCCTTATCTCTCCATCCGAGGATCTCCCAGCGTCGGCAACAGAAGCCTACCTCATCTGCCGAGACAGTAATGTCCAGACCGGAGACGAGAAGTTCACCCCGGGTAACCGGACGTGACACCAATATATCCGGCCCAAGAGAGTCCCTAAGTCTGGCAGCCAAGGCGTCTGCCTTTCCGGAACCATCCGGGCCAAATACTTCGATAACGAAACCTCCATTGGCCGCAGGTATTATGCAGGGTTTATCGATACTGATGTCCCCGAGGCGAATATTCTGTCTGGCTCTTTTCAGGATGTCCGCATGCGAAACATCCTGTGAGGCTGACTTCAGCAGAACAGCTGCAGACCTTTTTTTTTTTACGTGGAAAT
>NW_011966878.1:9851-17264 GCF_000949405.1 Vollenhovia emeryi | reverse complement strand
AGACAGCTGCAGACCTCGAAGTCCGATGACGGGGAGGGCGTCCAGAATTGGCATTACCAGACGCTCCAATAGGTTTCCCGGATGGAGGCCCCCGAACACCACCGGTGATTGGCCCGCCGATCAAATCCTCTGCAACCGTCTCCCCCCCCGGTTACTTGCCTCTTTTTCCTCCCCCAACGAGTGACCTCCGCCCAGGAAGCGCCCCCACAGGAGGCCTAAGCATCAGCATCGGAACGAGTAACACTCCGGCCAGCTAATAACGGAGGACGCAGTTGGATGTTCTCCACAACACGAGGAAGAGCTCTCTCCCGGCCCGGCTCCTTTGAGAAGAGTCTCTGACGAATATCCGCGATATCACTGCGAATCTCGAGAAGCGTCTTCAGTTCTTTTACGATTTTTTCTTCACAGTCGTTTAATTGAGCGATCGATTGGGCGGGTGGACTTCCAACAGACACCTTTTTTACTGCTCAAAATAGAGACTCTCTTCTTCCTAGGTTTCTTCCCAGGGGCCCCCGAAGATCTTACGACAGGGGCAGTAGGGACAGCCTCTCTACAAAAAGGAACTTTATTCGACTCTCTGGAGGTCGACTTAGATCCTAAGTCTCTCTTTAAAGGAGTTCAACTCTACAGTGAGTTCTGAAATCCGGGCCTGTTCCCCACTCAGATCTTTTTTTTAGAAGGGCTTCGTTCTTATTTGAGGCACGAAGTCGATCCGCAAGTTCGAAGTTCCTCTGCCTCAGTGAGGAAACATCACCTTTTTCTTCGACTCTTTCAGAAAAGATCGAAATCACGTTCCTCAAAAGGACGATTCTGTCCCTAATAGCACCTGAAAATTTACCCTGGAGTTTGCGGCTTCTCAATCGCATACTCTCGATCTCGTCTAGCCACACTCCGGCCATACCGGCAATCTCAGCTGATGGCAAGGCTAAGAACTCCTCTTTATCCTTAAGTTTAGGATGAGCAGGTGTCTCCGGGCTGAAGTCCCTCTCGAGGTCCCGCCACATCGGGAGAACCCTCATTCAAAGAGATTATCAAAACGGGCCCGGCCAGGGCCCCCCCACGAGTGGTCCGACCACGCGAAACCTCCACCTCAGAAGGGGAAACTCTACGATCTTCCCTACGCCTGGCACGGGCCAGCGGTTCCGAGTCCGAACCTCCCTGATAATCCACCGGGGAATCCGGCGAGTCTCTCTTCCTTTTGGACACAGAGAAACTCGGAAGATGGACAATTGTACCGCTGGCAAGAGCATCCTCTACCTCTTTTGAGGGCACAACAGATGGGTCCCCTGGCGAGACGTTCAGATGTTCTTCAGATCCGAAGCAACTAACCATGTCGGCAGTGCCTAGTGTCTAAAGCAGTCCCAGATGACAAGGGTGCTGCAGATCCCCGTCCAGGGACACCCCCCCCCCTCCCAGGAGAACAAAACTCGCTCCTATAAAGACCGTCCAACCGGGGGGAAGCCAAAGGGTCCCCGTCCTCAGCGTCCTCCAAAGCCACACATGCAGTTTCGGCAGTAGCTATTTCCGTCGGGGCACCTGCCGGTCGTGTCCCAACGAACCCCTCGCTTGAGGCGCCCTCACCCAGGTCGTAACCAGCGGCCACAGGGAGCACGCACGACTGGGGGGAGACAGGGAGATCCCCCTCCAGCCGTCTCAGGTGGACCGAGTCACCCGGTGACGAAGTATGTTTAGTTGTACTCTCCATATTAGTACTAGACAGTACAACCATTTCCTTCTCCCTAAGCTCGTCGTCGACAGTAATTACAAACCACTAGGGTGTCTGCAGGTCGCGTCATAGTGGTCCCTTCACATGAGGCGCTCCCATTGAGACCATAGATAGACGGAGGGAAGACGCACGACCGGAGGGAGGCAGGATAACCTCTTCCAGGCCGACTCGGACAATTCAAAAGTCCGGAAAAGAACACTACCGGGAATCTAAAAAAAGATAGAGATCCCTCAAACAATACAACGGCAGAAAAAAATGAATAACTGAACGACAACTAATAAAATTTCAAGACAAAAACTCATAAGTAGGCATGTGTCAGGCAAAGAAATTGTAATAATAAATAAATAAGCAATAAATAAATAAATAAACACAACTCGTAATAAATAAAACACTAAAATGAACACAACTGGAACAACGCAACCCATCTCTCATCTCCTGCCGGAACACCGACGTACAATGGAGATGAGGGACGAAAAACGACCTAACCCCACACCCTAGCCTCCTGTCGGAGCACCGACGTGCAATGGAGACTAGGGGGGAAAAAACACGGTCCGGTGGGAGGAACGCGGTTCTTCCCTAACGGCCCCGGCAGCCGGAGGTTTGAAGTCGGGGTGCCTCATCCTCTACCGGCGATTGGTCTCGGTTCTGTTTTCCCAGAGGGAAAACAGCCGAGAACCTATTGGAGTCGCCGGGCTCCAGTACCTCCCAAATAGGGAGGAGATGGACTCTTAGTCGGGGGGCACCCGGCAAAGGGATCGGCCGATACCAAAGCAACGACAGATCCCAGCCAAGCACCCATCTACAAGCCCCCCACCACGATAAGGTGATCCATCATCGGGGGGGGGGGGGATTTCGACTTATTGTTAGTCTAGTCCACTCTATCCCACAATAAGCGGTGAGGTGGGTATTACATAACACCCTGTATAATATAAAATATAATGCTTTTTGACTCTTGCTTCTATAGTCAAATCAGTTATAAAGTCTGATATAAAAAAAATTAAAACTCGCAAATTTTTAAGTAGAAATTAGCATTCCATCTACTATAATAATTATAATCCTATACTAATTATAATTTTAAACCGACAAAATCAATTTTTGGTTTTTGTAGAAACGTGAAAAATACGTTTTTAAAATTAATGTTTAAAAACGGTTTCTATTTAGACCGTATCTTTATGGTACTTTACGTTTCTTAGACATTAGACACGTCTAAGAAACGTATTTTAAACTCACTTGTGCTACCTGAGCTATTCGTAAAGCTAAATATTCACATCGGCTTGGGTGCAGCCTCTTCTCTATTCGTGAGGCTAAGTAATCAGAACAGCTCGGATGTAGCCTCATCTCAATTCGCATCTTCGGATCAGGGTACGTCTCAACCTCATACGGATTGGATGAAATATCCATATCCATAGGTTAGATCCGAAAGACTTCTCGAGGCTCACCCTGGAACGCCACCTCTAAGAGCCGTTCTACTATAAAGGCGTAACATCTCGAGGCTCACCCTGGAACGCAATATCAAAGAGCCGTTCTACTATAAAGGGGTACTGCTCGAGGCTCACACTGAAACGCCACCTCAAAGAGCCGTTCTACTATGTATAAAGGCGTAACCTTGCGAGGCTCACCCTATCGCGCTCACTATCAGAGCCCTTCTGTACGAACTCAGAGCGTCTCTATCTATCTTTTACGTAAGTCATTTGGACTCAGAGTGTCTCTATCTATCTTTCACGTAAGTCATTTGGACTCAGAGCATCTCTATCTATCTTTTACGTAAATCATTTGGACTCAGAGCGTCTCTATCTATCTTTTACGTAAATCATTTGGACTTAAAGCGTCTCTATCTCTTTCTCGCGTAAGTCGCACTCATGCTTGGAGCGTTCCTTTCTCTCTCGTTGCACTCGGTCGTGTCGAGGCGTGTGTCTCTCTCATTGCGTAATTACACTCTTATAGTCATCTACCATTTCGAGTGTACTCTTAATCAATTAATTTCAAGTTTATCTGCTCAATCAAAGAATGTTTCCGAGCGTTGCTATTAATTTTATCTTTCAGGTTACTTCATTATATTAAGTTCTTTCTATGCTTTTCAGTTTTATTGGTTATATTGTACTTATGTTTTTAACATTATATTCAGATTTATGGTTATGGTTACAAGAGAATGAATCTCAATTGGAATTTACGTTAACATTAAATATTGTTCATTCAAAAGCATTTTTCATTTAAGTTTTGTCTGCCCTCTCGCCGCTCAACTTTGTGACGGACGGAAGTCCCACTCACTGAGTTATCTAAATAGTACATGAAAGTAAAATAAAAAGTTATTAAAATAAAATTGTTTTACAAATAAATTTTCCAAAACAGTTTTTTTACAAATAAGTCTTTACAAATAATTCTTTAGTTTTACCGATAAATTTTATTACCAAGCAAGGAACTGAAGGAGGGAAACTGAGGCACTTGGATTTTGCACTTCTTAATTCTGCTAATATCAGTTCCATTCTTCTTGCTATTCTTTCTTGGATAGTTCTCCTATTCTTTATCTGAATAGTCATGTGAATTTTCGTCTGACACATCTTAAATTTGTTTTTACGTATGGCTCTGCTTGCTTTGTCATCCGCAGACTCAATATCCGTTTGGATTGTTGCTCGGTCTAATCTTGCTCGAGCTTCTGTATATGTTGCTAAATAAAAGCATGACAGAATAGTATTTAAGACAACTGAAAAATTCTGTAAATCATAATTACCTAGATAGCAAAATACATTCTGAGTTTATATTGTCCTCATATTTCTTACAAACATGATGACAAAAAGATTCATCATGTGCTGCTCAGAACTCGGACATGTTGTATGATATTTATAAAATTTCACAAAAGAATGAATACATAATGAATACATAAATGATTTAAAGATAAATTGCAATGAATCAAACTGATATTGAATATTGTATGTTATTTAGTCTGATGACTAAAAGATGATTAATTATAATTACAATAAAGGCTAGATCATTTAGAAATGGGGCACTTCATTTTGGCGATAGCGGCGCTCCCAGTGGTCGGATATGCAAGCTTTTGACAGCGCTTTGTTGTTTGTAAACAGTTCTGCTCGGTCTATTTTTTTCACAGTTTAAAACTAACGTGGTTCCGAGATATTCATCATGCAGGAGGAGAAAAGAAAAATAATTGTGCACAGTTACCTCCAAAATCCATCAGCGTCAACTCGGGAGCTGGCAAAACTGCTGGATTATCCTAAAAGTACTGTGATGCGAGTGATTAAAAAGTACAAGGAAACTCTCACAACAGCCCGCAAAGTGCAAACCAAGCGTCGGAGTGGAACCGTTTATCGTCAACTGCGGTTGAAGGTCATTCGGAAAATCAAGGCTGATCCCAACATCTCGGATTATGATTTGGCGAAAAAACTGAATGCTGACCGCTATACTGTGCGGCGAATCCGTCTCCGGGAAGGCTACAAATGTTACCGAGCAAGTAAACAACCCAACCGAAGCCTCCAACAACAAACAGTGGCCAGAACCCGGGCCCGTAAGCTGTACGACCAGGTGCTGACGAAACTCGATGGATGTGTCTTGATCGACGATGAAACCTATGCGAAAGCCGATTTCAAACAAATCCCGGGGCTCAAATTCTACAAGGCTCCTGCTCGCGGCAAGGTTCCTGGCAGATTCAAGTTTGTTTTCGCGGATAAGTTCGCGAAAAAATTTATGATTTGGCAAGGGATCTGTTCCTGTGGCAAGAAAACCAGCGTTTTTGTGACGGATAAGACTATGAATTCGGAAGTATACAAAAGGGAGTGCCTCAACAAACGGATTTTACCCTTCATTAAGTCCCATGATGGGCCAGTTACGTTTTGGCCAGATCTAGCCAGCTGCCATTACAGCAAGGACGTGCTACAATGGTACAATGACAATGGAGTCCAGTTTATCCCAAAAGAGCTGAATCCACCAAATTGTCCCCAGTTCCGTCCTATAGAGAAGTATTGGGCGATAATGAAGCGGAAACTGAAGATGAAGGGAGCAGTCACCAGCGACATTGGTCGGATGAAGAATTGGTGGAATCAGCTAGCCAAGACCGTGACTGAAGAAGGTGTGCGCCGGCTGATGAGCGGTGTTTGGGAAATTTCCTCACATTCGAATCTCGTCATGAGATCGAATGATCGCGAAATCTCCGTGAGCGCTGCGAGTGGATCGGGGGGTGAGAAAGGACGTGCAACGTGGCGAGAATGACTACAATTCCGTTTCTTAAAATGAGTTGACTGTTTAATCTTATGTACACTATATACAATTGAGAGTTACTTGGTGTAGAATTTGGGTGAGCGAGTCCGTCGAGCTCTCTTGTTCGCACAAGACCGTCGGGGGTGTGCCGCCCGTTGAGCCGGTGTGGCCGGCTACAAGCGTGCGTGCACTTACAATGTGAGAGGCCTTTGCGCAGAACACCGATTCACTCGAATTGTGCACTGAACTTGTGAGTCTGTCCCGATTGAGCAAACGAGCACGGTAATAGAACTCGTTTCCGTGATTGTGAGCACGAGACTTCCGTCTCCCAGAGCGAACTTACAACGACTGTCCCTCTTACTCCCGGTCTTGCTAAGCTTGCGCGCAAGCCCAGGAGCGAAGGCCACGTGCCCATCACGCGCTTGGTAGCCCATCGCGCGGTCACGCACGCGGTCCCACTGGGCCTTAAGAATGGCCGTGAGATGGCGAGGGTAGTACCAAATGAGATACCTGGGGGAATCTCAAACAAGCGGCATCATCAGAAAAGTGCAAGAATTTCTTCGAAATAACGATGAATGATTTATTTCAGTTATTTTCATGAAATAAAATGTTATTACCTTTGTTTCATCCTTAGAAAGTTTTTCGATTGAAAGAAAGATTTAAAAAATACACGCATTTGAAAGTGCCCCATTTCTAAATGATCTAGCCTTTAGACATCTTCGTAGTCTAATTATACATAACTAATTATACTGTAAACATAATATTAATATATATTATACAGCCATTGACAGAATTATTAGGCACCTTTGCTTTTTCTAAATTTCTTGGAACTGAATGTGCGTAAGCTTTCTATTTACGTATTGTTTTCATGCTATTGACTTTGTGAAAAGGTCAAGCAATTGAGGTATGTATGTTTCTTAAGGAAGTGACAATATTTACAAAATTGTTCAGTTCGCATTGCGATCTCGAAAAATACGGACGTAAATATTCTCGTTTCAAGCAATTGTTAGGCAATTCTTTATTTATTTGTTGTTAACAAATTGTGTGAAAGTTCAAAATATGCCTAAAACACACGAGTTGAGTGAGGCAAAACGGGCTCAGATTATTGTGTTGCATTCCGAAGGACTATCTCAAGTGCAGATAGCAAAAAAATTAAGTGCACCCGTTGCGCAGTTCAAACTACTATAAAAAGATATAATGAGACTAAGCAGTTCAAATCCAGATCTGGAAGAGGAAGAAAACGAAAGACTACTGCCAGAGAAGATCGATATTTGAAGCAAAATGCTTTAAAAGATCGTCGACAAACGGCAAAAGAATTAGCTGCCGCTTTTCATAGTCATCATAAAATTCCTATTTCCGCCAAAACTGTTAGTAGACGCCTCAAAAAATTTGGGATTATAGCAAGAAAAGTGAGACAGAAACCTTGGCTCTCAGAGATAAACAGGAAGAAACGATTAGTATGGACAAAAAAATACAAG
>NW_011966878.1:5965-8192 GCF_000949405.1 Vollenhovia emeryi | reverse complement strand
ATAATGTTATAATAAGTAATTTGTTCGAGCACCGTCGCTCGGGCTACCGCTCGTCGCAGAAAAATATTGTGTCGCGCGCCGAGTCAGCTGTGCCGCGATCACGCCGTAATCATGTGTCGCGCGAGCGCCAGCGGCACAGGTGATTCGCAGTCGTTTCGCCGAATCCGAGGCTCGGTTCGCGGAACCATCGCTTCTGTTCGCGATCGATGATAGACAGTCAGTCGCTGTCGGGCAGGAAAAGATCTCGGTTGCAAATCGGTTTTATCTCTCGAATCCTCAGGCAGTGATCTCATCTCTCTACGGTCGTTGCATCGGGGAAATCTCAAAGTCGATAATAAGCCGCGCGCGAATTCGGTCTCGGCGTTAACGTCCACCGCTTCTCAGTTGCGTCGAACGCGTCGATCGGAACTACCCTCGCCGGAATTCGCTAAGTTGTGTCGTTCGGACAAAGATCCAGCGCGTCTCCTTGTCCTCATCCGTTCCAACATTTCTGTAATAGTATTATCGTCACTAAATGTCTATCTCAACTTATTCTTGTTATCTTGTATCGTTTATTAATAAAGTCAGGAGAGGTTGTCGATGATGAGTGATCTGTAAAATATCTCGAAGATCTTCTTCACTTGAATCTACAAATTCTGAGTCAACTTCGACTAAATTGAAAATCCTCTGTAAATCGCAAATCATCCTCTGCTCTTGTCCTTTGTTTAAATTTCTTAAAGTTATCACAACATCAGTGGTCGTTGCCTTCCCTTTGTCTCGCTGTGTTGTTTGACCGTCCTTTTGGCTGAGCATGCCCAAGTTTCCTCGTCATCTCAACAGTCAACGGTTTTCTCTTTGTCCGATCGCTACCGCGAATCATCGGTGGATCCGGAGCAATTTCTTTCGCTATCGTGACTCGATCCTCGTGATCCTCGAGCAGTGAACAGGCGCTGATAGTCCGATTACAAGGCTTATCACTACCCGATCTCTACCTTCGCGTCTCAATCGAGGCGGAACCCGGGCCTCGTTTCGGATTGAGGAGACGCTCAGTTTTACCGAAACATAATTAAAGGTAATATTTTTTATCACAAGTACGAAAATACAACGAAAAATATGTTCACTGCATGTATGAATTTTTTTGTCGTTTGCAGTTGTTTGGCACTCCTGGAGCCGTATATGTGCATCGCAGAGTTGGAGAAGCATATAATCCGAAGTGTGTCATTCCTATTGTAAAACATGGTAGGAGTAGTATTATGATTTGGGGCTGTATGGCGTCAGCTGGCGTGGGAAATCCATTTATTTGTTCGGGTCGAATGAACTCAGATACTTATACAAACATGTTAGGACAGACTTAAAGTCTTCGATGACAAAAATATTTAAAGAGGAGAAGGAGCAAGTAATTATTCCAACAAGATAATGCTCCCTGTCATTCTACATGCAAGAGCATTGCGTGGTTTAAGCGAAATAAGATTAAGCTGTTTGAATGGCCACCACAGAGTCCAGATCTCAATCCAATTGAGCATCTATGGGCTCTTTTGAAGAAACACATCCAGGCTCGCAAGTGCAATTCAATTACTGAGCTCAAGAAAGTGATTTTTGAAGAATGGGAGAAAATATCACCTGTTATATGCGAACGATTAGTATACAGCTTACCTAAAAGGATAGCAGAAGTCATAAAAAATAATGGTGGACCAACCAAATATTAGTTTACATGATTATTTAAGAAATAAATGATAACATTTATAAAGATAGTGTTATTTATTTCCTTATAAATTGATGAAATTGTTAAATAAATAGGGTGCCTAATAATTTTGTCAATGGCTGTACATATTATTAGAATCCAATAAATACTGTTATATTAATGTTGCATAAAGAATTATAAATAAATATAATTTTACATAAGTCTTATCGGTAGCTTCCATTCCTAAATTATATTGTATTTATATATTGTACCAAATTTAGAATTGTTGTATCGCCAGTAATTAAAACCAAATACTCAAGGATTAGATCGACCAAGGCTGGCAGTTTTATTTAAGTTTACATTTTACCACGACGTTTCGGCCAGTAATACTGGTCCTTATCAAGTGGATCCTATTGCTTGTGCCAACGAAGCATCTACAAATCAATATCTTAGTCAAGTATAAAACGGTAATAAATTGTAAAATATAAAACTATAAAATGTAAAATATAAACATATAAAGCGGTAATAAATTGTAAAAGGAACTACGAATAAATATCTTAGTCATAA
>NW_011966878.1:0-5647 GCF_000949405.1 Vollenhovia emeryi | reverse complement strand
CCTGTATAAAACGATAATAAATTATAAAAGAAGAACTTACAGGAAAATATAAAATTAGGCTAATCGTCATCGCACATAGAAATGTACATCTTCTCACGTGTCGTGTTACCAAGAGACTAAAAGTTGGAACAGAACAAAGGGACATTGCTAAGATCATCTCGTCATGACATATGTATAGGAGGGGAACAAGACACAAATAAATAAAAATAAATATGAAGTGAAATAACTAGGTGATTCGAACGATTTTATCATATATCGTGTTGAGATTTTCAGTGTCTTTCTGGAGGTTAATGGTGTTATTAAATTTTTTAATAAAAAACATCTCTGCGATTTCCCTGCGTCTATGTATAATGTCGTTCTTTGTGTAAAATTAAAGGATTCAACCAGTCAAACTCATGTCCGAATATTGTCCGATGTTTGCTTACGAAAGAGTGATTAGATATCGGTTTCTTGATGTCGTTGCAAAGTTCCTTTAGTCTCGTTGCAATATGTCTCTTAGTTTGGCCAATATAGGTCGCATCGCAGTTAATACAGTCGATTTTATAAACAAGTTCGGTTTGTTTCGTGTTGATTATCTTATCCTTCCCCTTTCTTATAATTATGTCAAGTTTTTTAGGCACAGTAAACACAATATGCATATTGAATTTTGATAAAATGCGTCCTATCTCTTCACTAATACCGTTGATATATGGTATAGTGAGATAGTTTTTACGTTCAAGGCTCTTGGAGGTCATTGGTTGGAGGGCCATGGTTGGAGAGTCATTAGTATTAGAATTGTGGCGGTGACGTAATAATTTTAGTCTTTTCGTGATATGTTCTTTAATAAAACAGGGGGGTTAAGAATTATTTAAAAGAGTGTCTTGAATTAATTTAATGGTAGTGTTATGGAAACGTGCGTCAGAGAGTAAAATGGCTTGATCTACTAGAGTTGTGATTGTGTTAATTTTGTATTTAGTCGGGTGGCTAGAAAAGTAATTAATGTATCTTCCCGAAAATGTCGGTTTTCTATGCTAATTCGTTATCATTTTGTTGTTCTCCCTGAGGACAGACAAATTAAGGAAATTGAGTGTTTTATTATTCTCAATCTCGGAAGTGAATTGTAGACGAGGGTGGTAACTGTTAAAGGTATTCAACACTTCTTGAAGTCTGTCCTCAGGGAGAACTAAGAATATGTCATCGACGTATCTATAGTATACCTGTATCTCGAAATCCAACGAATTAATACTATGTGTCTCCAGGTCATCCATAACTATATCCGCTAATATAGGGAATAGGGGAGACCTCATAGGACTACCGAAGATCTGTTCATATATCTGGTTATTGAAAGAAAAGCTGGTTGAATTGAGAGTTAAATCTATTGCATGTGAAAATTGAGGTAAGCTAAGTGTCGTGGCCTTGGAAATTTCATGCCATCTGTTTTTAATACCTTTGAGTACTAGTTCTTTAGGAACATTAGTAAACAATGCAGTCACATCTAGTGATACCATGATGTTATTGTGGTGGATGTGGCTTTCACTAATGTTCTCAGTAAAGGTCCAACTGTCTTTAACATGGGATCTCGGTTTAGAAATAGAGTGATGTAAAATATCGTGTAGGAAGCGAGATGATCTTAGCAATGTCCCTTTGTTCTGTTCCAACTTTTAGTCTCTTGGTGACACGACACGTGAGAAGATGTACATTTCTATGTGCGATGACGATTAGCCTAATTTTATATTTTCCTGTAAGTTCTTCTTTTATAATTTATTATCGTTTTATATTATGACTAAGATATTTATTCGTAGTTCCTTTTACAATTTATTACCGCTTTATATGTTCATATTTAACATTTTATAGTTTTATATTTTACAATTTATTACCGTTTTATACTTGACTAAGATATTGATTTGTAGATGCTTCGTTGTCACAAGCAATAGGATCCACTTGATAAGGACCAGTATTACTGGTCGAAACGTCGTGGTAAAATGTAAACTTAAATAAAACTGCCAGCCGATCTAATCCTTGAGTATTTATATATTGTAGTTACATCCTACATACAGGGTGTCCTGAAATTCGCGAATCAAAATACCATAGCAAGAATGTCGTCGAAAAAATAAATTAAAAAATTATTTGCCATTTTTCGTTCCGAGCAGTAGTTTTTTTTAGATAAAAAGGTTCAAAACAGGCCAATCATACATTACGGTTGAACGGAAACCTGTCCGTGAGTCGCGCGTCGATAGTGTTAATGCACTAAACTACCGATGCGCGACTCACGGACAGGTTTCCGTTCAACCGTAATGTATGATTGGCCTGTTTTGAACCTTTTTATCTAAAAAAAACTGCTGCTCGGAACGAAAAATGGCAAATAACTTTTTAATTTATTTTTTCGACGACATTCTTGCTATGGTATCTTGATTCGCGAATTTCAGGACACCCTGTATAGACAAAGATATTTGACTCCACATAAATAAATTTAAATAATTTAATTTATAATATTAAATATTTTTTCGTGTACATGTTAACTCTTACTAGTAATGTGTATTATTATTATATGATTATACGACATACATTATACACTGCTCAAAAGAAATATGGCATAGAAAAATTGTATGCAAAAATTGGTCAACTTTGACTGATGGTAACTCCGCGAAAAATTATCGTAAAATTATGTTTTTTTTTCAAATTAAAGCTTGAAATCCCTACTTCAAGATACTATATTTCGATTTTAGGTGTGATGCATCCCTAGTACTGTAACACCTTAAATGTGAGGGCATGGACTTGCTACATTTTTTTCGGGGATACTGTTTGCAGGAACATAAAGTACGAATCTTCCTCTTCAATTTAACAAAAAAGAAGTCGCTGCCATTTTTTCGCAAGGATACAGTACTTTAAAGTAACCCTTGCATTATTGGCATATACCAGGTTGCCGGTCGAATTTTGCACATTATATGGCCTTGAAAAGAGCCGTGTGTGTGTGTGTGCGTGTGTGCGTGTGTGCGTGTGTGCGTGTGTGCGTGTTTGCGTGTGTGCGTGTGTGCGTGTGTGTATGTATGTGTCTTCCGTGAAACAACGCGACTGCACCAGCCCAACCAACACGAGTAATGCCGAATGCATTTCTAACTGGTCAATCGCGGTGGAGGCGAACCCTGATTTTCCCTTTAGTCCATTAATGCAGCGCGAACAGTAGGCAGTCACTCGGCAGATCCTGTACAGGGACGAAAATCGATCCACCAGAGAGAGAAGCCTGCCCGAGAACTCGAGGCATACAAACGTCGCACGGGCCTCTTCCTCCTCCCCCAGCACACCCGATTCGAGGACAGGCTCGGACCGAGGCTCGAAATCCACCAACCACTCCGGACCGTGCCACCAAATGGTACAGTTCAATAATTCCTTGGGGTATAGGCCACGCGAGCAATAATCCACGGGGTTCGAGTGGATGTCGACGTGACCCCAAGCCGAAATGGGTACGTTCTCCTGCACGCGCGCAATTCGATTACGCACGAACGTTTTCCACCGATGCGGAGGAGAACGTATCCACGAGAGCGTGATCGTTGAGTCCGACCGGTATGCCAGCAATTCCGAGAGCAACAACGCGGCGCAAAGCTCCAACCTTGGCATGGTAACAGACTTAAGCGGAGCCACTTTCGACTTTGAACCAATAAGCTGAATCGTTATACCGTCGAATGACACAATGCGCAAGTAAACCACGGTACCATAGCCCTGTTCACTGGCGTCGCAAAATCCATGTAGTTCACGACGAATCACATTACTGCACGACAAGGAACAAGGCATCCGAAGCGAGGTCAAGACGGCCAATTCGGATCGGTACCTCTCCCAACGCTGACACACCTCCAACGGGGGCCGCAAATCCCAGTCAAGTTTCAAAATCCACAGCTGCTGTATCAATCGCTTGGCCGTGAATGTCACAGGAGTCAGGAACCCCAAAGGATCGAAAATGCGAGCCAGCTCCAAGAGGATCGTGCGCTTGGAGCAGTCCTGGGCCAGCGGATTGACTCGAAATCCGAAGCTGTCCGACTCAGAGCACCAATGGAGTCCCAGAATTTGGAGAAAGCGACCCCCTTCAGAGTCAAACGATACAGACGAATCGCAACGATACTGCGCATCCACGTCAGCCAACGCCGCGGAGTGGCTGCTGGCCCTTCCTCAGCTCGAATCCGCCACTTCTCAGCAACAGCTGCAACTGGCTCCAGAGATCGCGCGCCTCTTCAACAGATTGAACGCTAGTGACGATATCGTCGACGTACAGCGACGACATTAGCGCGTCCGACGCCAGCGGGTAGCCGATTCTACCTTCCTCGGCCAGTTGAAGCAAGCAACGGATTGTGAAGTAAGGAGAAGGAGCGATTCCGAAGGTGACAGTCTTCAACCGATAGTATAGATATAGGTTCGTCTTCTGAAAAGCGCCACACCAGTCTCTGATAGTCGCGTTGACCCGGTTCAATCCACACTTGACGAAACATTTGTTTTACATCGGCAGTCAGGGCCATCGATCCTATACGAAAACGAATTAAGATTGCCATCAGATCCTGCTGCAGTTTAGGTCCGCATAACAGGGTCTGATTCAACGAAATTCCAATGGTACACTTGGAAGAGGCATCGAACACAACGCGCAACTTCATGGTACTACTCTCGAGCTTTGTTACGCCATGATGGGGCAGATAATAGATCGGCCCGTCGACTGGGTAGGGTCGCTCTATTAGTTCCATATGCCCACTGTCAAGATAATCCTGCATGAAGTTGCAGTAATCAGTCTTGAAGGTGACGTCCGCTTTGAAACGACGCTCGAGCGAACGAAATCTATTGAGTGCTATAGAGCGAGAATCAACAAAGCAAGGTGGATCCCTTGAAAAGGGATACGATACCACGAAACGACCAGATGACTCACGACGAGTAGTTTGCTTGAACAACTCCTCGCAGCGTATGTCTTCCTTAGAGCCAGAAGGAGAATCAGGGATTTCCTCCAGTCGCCAGAATCTACCCACCGCGTCATCAATTGAATCGAGAGTCGTCATGAAGGAATGAGAGACTCTCGGAGAGTGAGGGGAGACCGCGCCCATCAGCACCCAACCGAATATTGTGTTGAAGACGTCGGGTTCTCCTCCTCCTCCCTTTCGACAACCATCACGAAGAATCGAGACGAATACCTCTGCGCCCAAGAGGACGTCGATCGAGCGAGGGAAGTAATACTTGGGGTCGGCAAGCGGCAACCCGTCCAAATGCTCCCAGTGTCGATTCCCAATCCCGCCGTTCGGCAAGGGTAAAGAAATGCGAAATAGTACCGTAGCCTCAATCGGTAGACGAATATCGGCCCGACTCGGTACCTGCATCACGACTGATTATTGCAACTTCATGCAGGATTATCTTGACAGAGGGCATATGGAACTAATAGAGCGACCCTACCCAGTCGACGGGCTGATCTATTATCTGCCCCATCATGGCGTAACAAAGCTGCCTTTAGCAGTGGCGGCCTTGACGTCATTGACTCCGTAAACGAGCATACGATGCTTAGAGCGTTCAAAGCCGCCTCTGCGTAGACAGCTCTCTGTAATGAAATTCGATTGGCTAGCACTATCCAATAATACACGAACCGGGAACCTGTTACCATGAATGTCAAGGATCTCGGCTTTGACGGTAGACAATACGTCATATA
>NW_011966877.1:24335-43935 GCF_000949405.1 Vollenhovia emeryi | reverse complement strand
TACCCATCCCGTTACCGCCGCCACAACCGCCCTGACAGGGTCTGGGGGGCGTCGCACGTGATTTAATTGCAAGCGACGTTCCCCCCCCCCCCTCGGCGGTGGAGACGCCACGCTAGGCGACGTGTGACGGCTCTCCCCCCCAACAACACCGGGGAGGGGGAGATGGCCGGGGCTCGGCGGGCTGGGAATCCCGCCGGGCCCTGCCTCCTCAGGAGGCGGGCGTGAGAGGTCGTGGCCGCTTCTCACGCCCAAAGAGAAGCGGGCCCTCTAGTCAAAGGAGGGCCCTTCCCCCCCGCTCTACGCGGGGGAAGACGAGCGCGAAGGCCCGCGAAACCAACGGCGGGCCGGGTGCGGGGGGCGGTGCGGATGTAATGACTCCGTCAATTCCCGGCCGCCCCCCCAATCAAAGCACCGCGCAGACCACCGTAGGGTTTTAGTGGGTAGGCCGCGCATCCGGCACGTCTGCTGGGTGCACTCCGATCGACACTAGGAGGGCAGTCCCACATAACCCGGGCCATTAGTAAACTCCCTTCCCAGAGGGGGGCCCGGGTATCCATAAAGGATTTCCCTACGAAAAAAAAGGTTGACAATTGAAAAAGACGATAAAATTGTGGAGAATCGATGTTTTTTATCTTGTCCCTTACAATGCAGGCACTTAAAAGAAGCGTTAGTAGTAACAACCACTCAAGAGTTTATAAAAGCATGGTGCAAGTTTATGAATAAATTACTCTCTCGAAAACTTGATGTAAACTCTGATAATTTTATGTATAAAATAGCTAAGAGGATGTCAACTAAATTTACTAAAAAAATTAGTGATATGAAATTGGAAACAAAATTATAAATACAAGAACTCAAAGATGATAATAGCGGTACGTTAGCATATATTACTATGGCTGTATAAGTATACAGGGTGTGTCGTTTTAATTTATCACCCCTAATAACTTATTTGGTTTTAATTTCAGAACAAAATGTTTCGGACAAAATTGTTCATATTAATTAGTAGAATTAGATAGTATAATAAGAGGCATTGGAAAACGTGGAGAGAGCGAAAGTTTCTCTTCTTTCTCCTTCTCTCTTCCTCCCTTCTCTCCAACACCCCCCTTATACCTCTCAGCTCGCCTATGATCTTCCTCATCTGCTCCACCAACTCAGTCCCTATCTCTTCCAGCTCCTCCTTCCGTTCCTCCTTTCCGTCTTTATTCTTCCTTCCTTCCATCCTCTCTTCTCCTGTCCTTAACCTTTCCTTCTATTCTCCTGTCCTCCTTTCCGCCTTTCCGTTCCTCCCGCTTCCGTACCTCTCGCCTCTTCTCTTAGCACCTCCTCCTTCTCTTCGCTTCCTCTCCTCTTTCTGCCACTCCAGTCTTTCCTCTCCCTGTTTCTTACTTCTTAGTTCACCTCGCTTCTCTGCTTTCCACTTTCGCTCTCTCCACGTTTTCCAATGCCTCTTATTATACTGTCTTATTCTACTAATTAATATGAACAATTTTTGTCCGAAACATTTTGTTCTCAAATTAAAACCAAATAAGTTATTAGGGGTGATAAATTAAAATGACACCCTGCATATTAATTCAATAAGCATAAATATTATACTATAATTACTTTTAATTATAAAATTATGTATATGTTTCGGTCCTTATTGGACCATCTTCAGTACAGGAAAGATAAATTAAAGAACAGATTCGTAATTTCGACATCCACAAGTTGAAACGACTCTCCTTTGAGTTGATTTGGCGAACCGGACTAGCTCGTCGGACCGGAGTTCGCGTAAGAGTCAAGGGTACGATACTAATTACGACAATCTGACGACAAAGCGGATTTATTATGGTGACAGTAATAATGGTATTTACACGTGCGAATGGTAGTATTTACAATGATTATCTACGAGGCTTCACGGACCGCGTGCGCGGTACGGACGCGGCCGTGAAGCGAGTTAAAGAGCCGCGGCTCGACTCTCGGCGGCGTGAGTCCGAGCCGTTTAAAGGGCCGGTCGGTGCGCGGCGCGAATACGGGCCGTAGCTGCGGTGGCCCGGCGCGGGTGATCGACGGATGGATTGCCCCCCCCCTTCGCGGTGAGATTCCGTGGATGTTATTTCGGATCTTTAGGTGCGATCGAGCCGGATGCCGGTAACAACCGGCGAGGGCGAGTCACCTCCTCACCTCCGTCTCAGTCCGGGCACGCCGAGGTGCACAGGATCCGGGGCACCGGTAGACAACGGTAACGCCCGCTGGGGGTGAGTAACACCTCACCTCGCTGTATCTGCCGAACTCGGTATAAGGATTGCTCGGTCTGCGGTCTTTCGAGTGAAGCCGAGAACACTCGGCAGAGGCGAGTTGCTCCTCACCTCGGTTTCGACTCGTTATCGAGAGCAGGCTTTGCTGATCGGGATTCGTGAGCGAGCTTCGTGCTGGTATTGACTAGGCTAGCGGCGGAATCTGCCTTTTTAGCCTCGCGTCCCGTCTTTTATATCCGTCTACCCCCAACTGTTATTACATATTAACAATATTCGGCTGGTAGGGGGTAGACGGGTCGGGGTAGCGTGTTCGTGCGCTTGCGCGGCCGGGAGACAGCGCGACTCGCGTGTCTCGCCGGCTCGGGCGCGCTCGGCTGTTCACGCGAGCGATCGGTTCGCCGTGCGAGCGCGTCGTATGCGAGATTTAGGCGGTGGGCGCCGTGCGCCCACCCTTCGCCCGGTGTTCGGCGGTATCCGGCTTTCGCCGGGAACGACGTATTTCGGGGTGCATCGTTACAAAGTGCGCAGTCACAGTTACATAAAATTATCGCATAAGTGTGTTCGTTTCGTGA
This sequence comes from Vollenhovia emeryi, assembly GCF_000949405.1. Classification (NCBI taxonomy): domain Eukaryota; kingdom Metazoa; phylum Arthropoda; class Insecta; order Hymenoptera; family Formicidae; genus Vollenhovia; species Vollenhovia emeryi. Next base: position 41,132 of record NW_011966877.1, on the reverse strand, counting down.
CATTAATGTAGGTTAATACGTAAAATTTAATACAGATAAATTAAAGAACGTATACATAATTTTATAATTAAAAGTAATTAATGGACACTACCATCCTGTTCGGGCTCTGAGCTAATTATTTATTACCTGATTTTATCACACGAGCCATTAGTTTCATCATATAAGTATTAATATTATTATAATATTATAAATAATTAGTAATTGTTTGTAAGTGCCCGGGTAACAGTGGGAACTATGTTACCGATGGCCAGCGTCCCGACAATCTGTTCGTCGCTCGATCTATTGGGGCCCTGAAAAGGGCCGGTTGTAAGTTCTTAAAAGAACTGTTGAGATTAGTTCAGCCAAGATCCGAGATGCCGTTGATCTTCTGGTTCTGCCTCCGTACTGTGGCAAAGGAGCCGGTCTGGGTCCACTTGTCCGCAGTGACGATATCAGATCTTGATGATATCGGACGCGAATTCCGTGGATCCAGTGGTCCTAGCGATGGATGCCGTGGTCGATCAAATCTGGGCGGTGGTAGCGTCAGACGGACTAAGGACCACGTGACTGGAGGCTCGGGTGGCTTGGCAGCGGTTGGTGGAGACCAGCGCGCAAGCGAGCAGTCCGGCGTGATTGACCGTGGTGGCGTTGTGGAATCCCAATAGTCCTGGAGGGGCCGTTCCGGCAGAGGTACGGTCACCGCAAGTCGTGGTCGTTTGTGACTCTCCTTTCCTGGCAGAGCTCCCTCTGGAGAGCTGGACGGCGGGGTGGTCTGCCGTCTCCTTTTCCGTTGCGGTGATGACGGCGTTGAGTTGTCCTCGTGGAAGGCCGCCGGCTGCTGCATGCGTCCCGGTTGCTGCTCGTCTGCTCCCGTCGTTAAGAACGACAGCGATATCGATGTTCTCAGCTCCCGTCGTTAAGAACGACAGCGATGTTGATGGTCTCAGCTCCCGTCGTTAAAAACGACAGCGATTGCGAACTCGGACTCGTCCAACTAGGGAGTTGTCCCAAAAGAAAGTACCCCATTGGAAGACTGGTTTTTGAGCTCCTCGCGGCCTCCTTATATAACCCCTGAGACCGAATCTTGAATCCGAGTTGCCGGCTGCCGCCATGCGGCGCCCAGCGGCGGCCGGTGAACTACGTAGCGGCCGGCGCGCCGGACCAGCGAGCTCTGCACCTGGAGAATGCCGGAGCGCCGGACCAGCGTGCTCTGCACCTGTAGAATGCCGGAGCGCCGGACCAGCGAGCGCTGCACCTGTAGAATGCCGGAGCGCCGGACCAGCGAGCTCTGCACCTGGAGAATGCCGAGAGGATGAGCCCACAGGCGTGTCCTCCCGGCCCGAGTATATCGAGAGGATTAGCCCGTCGGCGTCTCCTTGCTCGATAGAGAATGCCGAGAGGATGAGCCCACAGGCGTGTCCTCCCGGCCCGAGTATATCGAGAGGATTAGCCCGTCGGCGTCTCCTTGCTCGATAGAAAATGCCGAGAGGATGAGCCCACAGGCGTGTCCTCCCGGCCCGAGTATATCGAGAGGATTAGCCCGTCGGCGTCTCCTTGCTCGATAGAAAAGCGATGGCACTCAAAACTAATATTGCCGCTAGGGCGCTGCCAATGGCGGAGAAAGCCGCCCCCTTTTGCATGAGAAGTTCTTGCGAACCTCTCCCCGTAGTAGCTGCCCTCAACCGTTCGCTGTGAAGCGACCGTGGCAAGTAAAATGGGTTTTACCCCGCATGTCCTCCGTAGGAAGACTCCGTATGAAGCTGCCCTCGACCGTTCGCTAGGAAGCGACCGGTAGTAACGGCACCGGGTGGCCTTTAGAAACGGTCACTGTCTCGAAAGGGAGAAGAAGGCGGGGGCCGGCGAGAAGCGCACCCGCCTCCCCTCGCCTCCTGGTCCGTTAGTGCCTCCGCGTATTAGTTGTTAATCTCGATACTGCGGAGTCGACTTGTTTAGTTCCGTAACAGTAATAAAATATTTTTACCATTAACTTTCGTTTCATTTTAACACAGGCTGTGTTCCAGAATTCACTGCCAGTACTGAAAATCTATACTATACGTAACATATACTGTAAAGGAAAAATACAAGAATACTGTGATTATTTTTCAGCACTGGGAGTGAATTTGGAACACAATCTAAATTTAACTGTAATAAATTTAGTATGAATCAATGTAAGGATAGACAGACTATTTTATCAATCGATAAGGATACCAAGACATTTTTACCGATCGATGTAACGTTATACAATATTGCTATTTAGTTCTCCTTTTTGTAGGGTAAACTTTTAGATGGCGTTAAAAACACTGTACTACAAATTAACATGGAAGTTTGACGATCCTGGCCGGCGCCGACGTCTCATGGCGACCGTACGTAATACACGCGATAAGTAGTGCAAATAGTTTCGAGTGCTCTTTTATGGATCTTCTCACCTGAGAATAGACTTAGTGTACAGACTAGCGATCTCTCAACAGTGCGACTCATCCGAGACAGCTCGAGTACAGCATCAACGTCGGCTCAGACTCACCACACACGGCGCACGCCGGCGCAGCGTGGACATGGCTCACAGGCATCAGCGATCACCAGGCCGGCCATCGATTAATATAATCGACCGTGCACGTGAATAGATTTCTCTCACAATCAGTCTAATGGGATGTCGTGTTATCCTATGGATGACAGGTGGTTAGTTAGCTTTTACTCACTTGGAGGATCGCGGTATATTCGACAGTAGAGTATATATGGAGGTAGGGTTTCTGGACCACTTTTGAGATCTTAGACCGGGCGGTCCTAACCGCGGGGGAGGGGGATACGGCGGTCCTAACCGGGGGACGGGGAGGGGCAGGGGCAGGGGGTGGCACGTGCGCGGTGACCTTAACCGCGGGGGAGGGGGTACAGCGGTCCTTACCCTATGGGGCCCTAGGGTGCGTTCGAAAACGTCCCCCGAGTGCCTTGACCCACCCGAGGAGCGTTCGAAAACACTTCGAGAGCTCTCGATGGGCTCTCCATAAGTGCGTTCGAAAACACTCTCGAACCACTTCTGAGTGACTTTTTCTCCCTGCCTCGCGAGGTAGGGAAAAGCTGGTAAGTGACTTATTTGGCGGTGAAACGCTAGAAATACGGCTTGATAAGTCGAAGCAAGTTATTATCGCGAATATTGCGAACAGAAATAATGTCTCTGTCAGAGTCAATCTCTTTACTTAATAACAGGCTCAACTTGGCTTCCAAAATCTCATACGTGTCCGGAATCATGCGACAATGCTCGCGAAATTGCCTTGCTGTTAGGCCTTGAACAGTTCTTTCCATGTAACCTTCAATGCGCAATGGCTTCTTTCGTGCACCACACAATTTACGTCGATGTCTTGCCATCAAAATATTATTAGTTTCTTCATCTGAATCACTTTCATTTATTACACTCAAACTGGACTGTACAAATTTGTGGCTGTGTTACGTCGAAATCAAACGCTTTCGACGTAACACAGCATTATCCATCTTCTTTTTATAATGTCTCGCTGCGCGTATGTGTGTAAAAATACAGTATATTGCAAATAGTAATAACTGTGAATACAATAATCGCGAATTGCGCGATGCGAACAGATGTACAATAGCGCAAGACACGTGGAAATTTGAATAGGTTAGGGGAGAGTTCGAAAACTCCCAGGTGCGTTCGAAAACCAACAGTCCCCTAACTCCCACGATTCACTTCCCCAGGCCACCTCACTCGCTCTTGGCAGGGGACATTTTCGAACGCAATCGTACGCAGCGGCTCTAACCGTGGTGCGGGGGAGGGAGAGGTCCCGGGGCGAGGGGGCTCGGTTGCGGGCGTGAAGATATGGGTAAGGGAAGGGAGGGGGAAATTCCCGTCTGAAGGGCCTGATACCATTCTATCTGTTATTTTCTCTTTTTATCTTTCAACGGCTATCGATGAGTAACAATATAAACTATTTCGAAATTCCCGTCTGAAGGGTCTGAATTTCGAAGAAATGGAAATAGACAATGACAATAATTTCGAGAGGATATAAGACGAGACCGACGAAGCTATATTTTCTATCGCATTCTATCTTATTCTATATGAGTGGGCGGGGGAAGATGTAGGATTAAGGGTGGGGTAAGTTAAAAATTTTCCTGGGACTTCAACTAGTAAAGAAGCCCTCAGAGTTTCAGTCGTCGCCGTCGAAGTGAGTTGATTCTTTTCTGGTGTTTCCAATACAGTGTTAGAAGAATGTAAAAAAACTACTAGGAAAATTCTGTCACCTCCTGAAGTTCTAGCGCTAAATATATCGACGAAAAAGTGCGCGATATACAGCTATTATTCGAACGGTGGTGCATATAAATTATGCAATTGGTGCATGGACGTAATCAGGGACACTAATCTTATATACAGCAATCGGAAACATGTGACAGACTTTTACGATAACATAAGTGCAATGATGTGTAATAACTGCACAAAATGCGATGCGCTATTGTATTTCCATGTAATATGTGTCCAATTTGCACAGAGTAGAAAAACAGTACAAAGGGCGTGCGAGTAACATGAATCGTAACATTCTATCTGAAGAAGAAAAATATTTGGAAGAAGCAGATTTAAATTTGGAAGATGACATTCTGAACTTTCTCGATGATCCCCAGACATTCGGGGATGGACGACAGGAAATCTCTCCAGTGAAGTTTTTACGCGATCGGGAAATCGGTATACGCTGGACCAATAAACGCTACGTCAGAGGGGTCGATGTGGGTGAGAAGATTTCATACTGGCCTTGTAGCGTAAGAAAGAACTTGTATAAACAGACGCTGGAAGAGTGCAAGAACAAGGAAGGATATGTAGATGAGCAACATATACTATTTAAACAATTTCAACGCAAACGAGAACTTGGAATATGCAGGACGTATAAACCCTTCGTCAAACAAACAATCTATTTCGGATATATTGACGAAAGGAGTAGGAAGTATGAACGCGGCATTGAACGAAGAGTCATTGTCACGTCTGGTGATAGAAGAACGATTATTATTGGAAGGACAAAATCATTGAAAATCTTATGGAAAAAACATTTAGGCGTGGCGCTCTTTGCATTTCGATTTCAATTGGCGAACTGGCAGTTTTCGGAGTCCCGGTGAAAGATCGGGCTTGTAAAATTCTAAATACGGATTACATTGACTCATTTTTTAAAGATACGATCTATTATCTACCAGAATACTTTGAATGGAGATGGTTCAACATCAAATATAATAAGTATGCGGATACATTGTATTTTATTACAAATATAATGCAATGCTGCCCAAAGTGTAATAGAGCCACATGCAAGTGTTCCGAATAATACGAATGTGAAAAGACGCTAGCGCGACAACATGAAACAACGAGACCAAGATCTGGCGGAGTGAGCCGACAGGATCGCCACATTGGGTGATTATTTGGGGTGGCTGCAGCAATGCGACGAGTGCATCGCAGAGCTAGAGGAACAGAGCCGTATCAAGCGTCCAAGGTTGTCCATTGGCAACAGACAATCGCTGGTGGCTCGAATCGCGCGACTCGAGTGTGTCAAGTGTTGAGTTGAAAGTCGATTCGCACATTTCGGCTGTGGTGCCGGACCTTCTTCGAGCGCGCAACTGTCGTGGCGCGAGATCGACACCGCGTTTGACAGTCGCGCGCTTACCGGTGTGGTGATTAACGTGGAATACATCGAGCCGCGGAAATTTCTCGAGGACGCTCGTGATGTAGTGGTCAAGCACGTGCGAGATGCTATCGAGCGCTATAATTGTGTAAAAGTGAATACCGCGTTCAACGGGGAGTTTGTGGCGGGTGACAAACGTGCGAATAAAAGCATAAATACAAAAACTATGAACTGTTCCGTACAACAGATTTGCACGAGTGGTACGAGTGGCGCGTAATCGGTCCGATTCTAACCGAACTCGAAGAATTCCAGGAGCGTGATAGCGGGTGGGCGCTGTCGCGTATACACAACGTAACTATTAACATGAACAAGTGCAATCCTATGCGCACGGGATGCCATATAGACATGCCAGAAGTGGTGAAACGGAAGAAAGCAGTGATCAACGTACGATCCAAGGACAATGCGTGTTTCGCGTGGTCGGTGATCGCTGCTCTGCATCCAGCTGAAATACACGTGGATCGTAAATCGTCGTATCCGCATTACAGCGATGTGTTAAATCTGCGAGACGTTCCAATGCCAATGACATTAAGTGGTATTAAAAAGTTTGAACGGTTGAACAGTATTTCCATCAATGTGTACAGCATCGATGAAAAGAACAATTGTGAACACGCAATCGTACCGCTACGAGTTGCTGAGGAGAAGAAGGAGAAGCACGTGAACCTATTATACCTGCAAGATCAGGGGGGTACTGCCACTTCGTCTGGATAAAAAATTTATCCCGCCTCGTGAGCTCGCAACTCAGTAAACACAAGGAGAAGAAATACATTTGTGATCGGTGAGTATCAATAAAATTTATGAAAAAATTGTTTTATTTTATAAAATATAAAAATGTTTTTTCTTTCCAGATGCATGCATTATTTCCATTCAAATGGAAAGTTGGAAGCCCACAGCGTGGACTGTCAACAGATAAATAACTGCGCGATCGCATTACCCAGCGAGAAGGACAAGTGGCTCAGCTTCGACAACCACAGCAGGAAGGAACGCGTGCCGTTTGTAGTGTACGCGGACCTTGAGTGCATCTTGAAAAAGACTGATACCGATACCAAAGCATACCAGCACCACCAGGTATTTAGCATCGCGTACTACGTCCACTGCTCGTACGATGATTCATTGTCAACGTACCGTTTCCGCCGCGACATTGATTGCATCGCTGGTTCGTCGAGCAACTCAAAGTGTTATCACAACACGTAAAAGAAAAATTATCCACTAATGTCCCTATTGAAAATTTGTCGAAGGAACAGTGGGGGACATACCGTAGCGCCACGCACTGTCACATATGTGAGAAACCGTTCGCACAGGGTGACGATAGAGTACGCGACCATTGCCATCTTTTTTTTTTTTGACCCGGTGGAAATCCTCATGGACCGTCACCCGCCCCCTCTGGAGAAGGGGACGGGTGGTGTGTGGGACTCGTCTCCCTGGCACCTGGGAAGTTGGCCCAGAGCCAGTAGTGCAACGGAGACGCCTACCGCACTAAAACCACCGGGGGTGGACTTCTTTGCGCATGTACTGACCCACTCCAGCATCGCTACTCGCATTTCGTTGGAGTGGGTCTGCGCCGCGCGTTGATTCGCGCTCAACTCTGGCCTAGATGAGGCCCTGGCCCTTACAAGGGCCTTCTCCTTCTCTCCGCGGCGAGGGTGCCACCGGCTCCCCGCCGCTCCCCCTAGTGACTTGTGGGGGAGGACGGGTTGGGGTCTCCAGCCCCAACCCGCCCGCCAGGGGTCCCGTAGGACTTTCCAGCTTTAATGCTCCTTTTACTCGCCTTTTACGAGAGGCAGGAGATACCCCAGGCCTATTCTTACGGCGGGACCTGGACGCCTTGACTCCCCCTTCCGCTCTCGTTCAGCACCAGCGGTGGTGCTCCTAGTCCGAGTTCCTATTTCGCCTCGGACTGCCTCCTCCTCTTCTTACGACGTTCGCCTTCTTTTTGTTGGCGAGGGTGACACCTACCATCTACGCAGATGTGCTGGCGTTCCTCGGGGGGCTCTCCTTCGTTGCCCTCCCCTTTGGCCACCATTCCCTCCGGGGTCCGGGGGGACGTTTACTTCCCCTCTTCTCTCTCTCTCCGCTTGCTCCTTTTGAGCCATAACACGCTCACAAAAGCGAGCGAAGGCCTTCCACGCTTCTTCCCTCTCTGTTACTGCCTTCACCACGGCCGGCAGCGAGAGGTCCCCTCCTATTTCATCAGTGAGGACACGGCGCTCTTCTGCCCACGCTGGACAGCTGTCCAGCGTGTGCTGCGCCGTGTCCCTCTCCTCGGTGCAGTGGTGGCACCCTGGGTCGGGTTCCCTCTGTATCCTATGCAGGTACTCCCCGAAGCAGCCGTGCCCGGAGAGTACCTGCGTCGTCCTATATGACGCCCGCGTCCACGACCGGTCAACCCAGTCGTCTAGGTGAGGGAGGATGGCTTGAACCGTCCTCCTACCCGCACGGCCCGGTTCGGCCAGCCAGGCTCGCCACTCCTCCCTCACCTCCTCCTTTATGCGGAGACTGAGGAGCCTCCTCACCCTCGGCGGGACCGTGATCCCCCTTGCCCTCTGCTCTGCCACTTGCTCGTACACCCGAGCATGTGCCCGGGCGTTCATGGCTATCGGGGGCATCCCGGCCATCAGTGTGGCTGCCGCGTGGGAAATGGTCCTATAACCTCGGACCGCCCTGACTGCCATGCGTCTTTGGGTCTTGTTTAAGACCGCAATGGCCCTTCGATTCTCCGTCAGGGCGGTCGACCATATCGGGGCTCCATACAAGGCTATCGAATTGATAACGTTTGATAGAGCCTCCGAATTTTCCCACGCGGACCGCCCAGGTTGGGCATCAGGCGCGACAAGGCGCTCGCCGCCTTATCCAACCTGGGCGTCAGCCGTTTGAGGTGCTCCTCGAATCTCCACTTTCCGTCTACGTGGAGGCCCAGATACTTGATCTGGGCCCCCACCTGGACGCGGACGTCTTCCACCTCGACCCAGGATGCCGGTGGCTGTCCCCTGGAGCCGTCATGAATGTAGACGGCCTCCGTTTTGGCAGCCGCCACCTTCAATCCCAGGGCCGTTATCGCCCTTGTCACCGCAGCGATTGCGATGTTCGCCCTTTGCGCTGCTTCTTCCCATCCCTCCCCACCGGCCACCACCAGCGTGTCATCTGCATAACATATGGTGGTGCAGCCGGTGGGAAGGGCTGCGTCTAACACTCTGTTGTATGCGACGTCCCACAGGATCGGCCCCAGTACCGATCCCTGCGAGACGCCGCATCCCGCCTGCCACTCTCTGTGTTCTCCCTGCCCATCTGAGCAGGATATCCTACGATTTTCAAGGTAGTCCTTGATAATACTCCTCAGATAGGCAGGGACTCCCAGGCTCTCCAAAGCCCTCCTAATCTCGGCATGGGGGAGGGAGTTGAAGGCATTCGCAATGTCTAGGGCGACTGCCAGCACTACGCCTCCCTCCCCCAGAACATGGTCAGAGAGGGACTTAAGTCGCTTAATCGCGTCTATTGTAGACCGTCCCTCCCTGAAGCCATATTGCCTGTCCGAGAGCCCTTGGCCCTCTCCCCCCTCCAGGTAACCCGTAAGTCTCCCGACTATCACCCGCTCCATCATTTTACCCGCCTCGTCCAGCAGGCAAATGGGCCTATAGCTGGACGGGGCCTCGGGTGACTTGCCCTCCTTCGGGAGTAGGACTAATCTGGCTTCCTTCCAGATAGTCGGGAAGCTCCCCTCCCTCAGGCATGCTGAGAAGAGTTTCACCAACCTGCCCGCCACCTCGCTTAGCGCCACCTTCCATGCCGCTGCGGGGATGCCGTCTGGTCCCGGGGCTTTGCCTGCTTTCAGCTTTTTCGCAGCTTTCCGCAGCTCAGCCTCCGAGACCTCGTACACCCCCTCTTCCTCTCGCTCTCCTCGCGCTCGGTCCTCCACCTCGTTCCCTTCCCTTTCGTCCCCTCCCGGGAAGAGAGTGGTCACCACCTCTCCCAGGAAACGGGGGTCCAGAGACTCCACCGTAGGGGGCGCCCCACTGTTCAGTCTATTCATGACTAACCTGTAGGGACGCCCCCACGGGTCCTCGTCCAGGGTGGCGATGAGCTCCTCCCAAGCTTTCTCTTTAGCTCTTCTCACCGCCACCCTGAACTCCACTCGCCGCTCTTGATAGAGCTCTTTGAGCTCCTCAAGGTAGGCGGACGGACCATTCCTCCTACGCTCCTTCTGCAGGGTCCTCCTTGCGCGCACCGCTGCTTTCCGGAGTTCCGCGATTGCTTCCGTCCACCAATACGCGCTCCGCCTCGGGGCAAATCTGGCCCGAGGCATCGCGCTATCGCAGGCGGCCGTCATGGCTCGTCGGAGCCATTGTGCCTCCTCCTCAACCCCCATGTCCTCGGGGCCACGTGCCCAGTTGGCTGCCGTGAGTGACGCCAGAAGTTTATCCGGGTCCATCTTGGTGACAGCCCACCTACGTGGACCCTCCCTTTCCGGCGCCCCTTCGTTCCCCACACGGAACTCCATCTCGATGGGCAGGTGGTCGGACAGGATATCGTTATCCTCCGCCACCCGCCACGAGGTCGTCCATCCCGCGGCCGCAGGGGAAACCCATGATAGGTCAATCACGGATTCCCCCTGCGTCCGCACGCACGTGCTCCTGTCCCCCCTGTTGAGGAGGTGGAGCCCCAGTCGTGCGGCCCACTCCACTACCTCCTCCCCCTTGGCGTTCGGCCGCCGGGAACCCCACATCGCCGACTTGGCGTTGAAGTCCCCGGCGACCAAAATGGGGGCTGGGAGGAGTCCTTCGATCTGGGTCTCCAGATCGCCCAACCTTTCCTCAAAGTCGTGGCGGGAGAGGCTGGGCCGCAAGTAGACACCAATCACCACCAATGGTCCCCACTTTACTGCGACCCACCCCTCTCCGCCACCTATTTTAGACACGGGAGTGTGTCTCTCCCGTGTCCTCCTCCAAGTGATAGCCACCGAGCCGTCCGTGCTGCCCACCCAACATGGGTGTTTGGGGCACTCTGTTCGGCTCGGCGACTATCCCTAGGCCGCAGTTCCTCTCCGCCAGGCTGTGCAGGAAAAGGTCCTGTGCCTGGCGGGAGCGGGCCAAGTTCGCCTGTATCGCCCTCAACATAGTGAAGGCGATGCCGTGCCGGCCTCCTCCTGGCCTTCTCCCCCTCTACGTTCAATTGTCTGACTCTCAGCTAGGGGTTCGGTCTCCATAGCTTCCGCTGTGTTGACTTCCCCCCCAGCCACCTCCTTCTCCGTCTCCTTCGGCTTCTGCGCCCCGGTCCTTCTTGCCTTCTTCGTGGCCTTTTTGGACAACGGGGGGCAGGCCGCTCCTCCCGCCTTATGGCGTGCCGGGAGCCCCCTAGCGCTACAGACTGGGCATTTTAAGTCATTGGCGCAGTTTTGCGCCCTGTGACCCTCCCCGCCGCACCTATAACACAGGGTACTCCGGTCCACCGGGTTTCGGCATTGTTCCCGGACGTGCCCCCTCTCCAAACAACGGAAGCACACTAAGGGCCGGGCGTTGAGCATCTCCACCCTCAACGATACCCACCCGACCCTTATGCGCCTCTCCGCTGTGATCCTGGCCGCCGCTGCCACCGGGCACTGGGCCCAGATCGTCGCCATCCCATTTGGGGCCTTCCTGGGCTGGCCCAGCCTGACGTCTCCTTGCTCACAGCCCCCTATCTGGGCTATTGCCTGGGATATCTCCTCCCCGGTAAGGGACTCGTCTAAGTCCTTAATACGTATCTCCGCCATTTTCATGGGCCTGGAGATACGTACCCCTTCCTTTCCGGCCATAGCCCCGCGCATCGCGTTCGCGAGGGCGTCGGCCTTCCCCGCGCTCTCCGGCCCCGATACTTCGAATATCAGGGCCCCGGTGAGCGCCCTCCTCTGTTTAAGGGGCCCGATTCCTAGGGCCTCCAGGTCCACCTTGGCCCTTATTTCTCGCATCCCCTGTGCGCTTTCGCCCACGGGGAACGAGACCGTCACGGCCTCGGATCTCGGGGTCCTCCTCTTCTTTTTCCGGGCCTCCGGATCCTGCGGCTTCCCCCCATGGGCCTCAGTCGCCTTAGTTGGCTTTTCGGCCGTCCTCTGGGGGCGATTTTCCGGCTTACCGCCTCCTCCCACCGGAATTGGCTGCTTAGCCCGATCAGCCTTGTTGCCGGGTGGTTTTGTTTTGACCACATCGGCATACCTCCTCTTCTCACCCCCTTTGCCAGCATTCGTTGGTGGTTCCGGCTTCTTGGGGCCTGTTGCCGTCTCCTTCTTCTCGGTTGCCGGCTTCCTCCTTCCTTTTTTCCCCCTGGTTACCTCCACCCATGGGGTTTCCTGAGTGCCAGGGTTCTGTCTTTTCGACATTTTAGTGTCGGAGATTATTTTCTCCGCCGTCTCTCTGGCCTTCACCCTTAATCTGTCCTTTACCACCTTAATATTGGTGACAACGGGCAGACCTTTTTTGGCCTCCTCTTTCCCTTTCCTGGTATCCTCCGGGATCCTGGACAGGGCTCCCTCGCACCTGATCACCAGGTTTTGGAGGTTCCGTCTTACCTCCTGAGGGTCTCCCTTGGTAATTTCCCTAATGGAGACCCCCTCAATTATCCTCCTGACATCTTCCATGGCGACGTCTAGAGGAGGTTCGTCTAGCGCCCTCCTCTCCCCTCTGATTTTCGGTCGGTAAACCGGGTCTCCTCTCGGCTGTACCGCCGGTTTCTCCTCCTTCTCCGCCTTCTGCCTGGCTAGGGCTTTTCCAGCTGGGGCCTTGGACCGCGTAGCCCGCTCAACTTTAGCTGGCTTTGCGGGGCTCTGGTCTTGGACTCGGGGGGGAAGTCCTCTTCGGGCATCTCCTCCGTCATCATAGCCTCCTCCGTTGCTCCCTTGCTCTCCGCCTTCGCTCTGGCATCCCTCTCCTCCTGGAGCAGCGACCATTGCCATCTAACTGGACGATATAGAGGCCCCGCGCATTCTAATTGTAACTTAAATTACAATACAAAGATGCGTATTTCATTCCAATCGTTTTTCATAATTTATCCGGCTATGACGCACAGTTCATAATTACAGAAATCGCTACAGCGTTCGAGGGCACAGTTGATGTATTACCGATAACGAAGGAAACATACATTTCCTTTACAAAAAATGTAAAAAATACCATAGAAAACTCAAAGTGACAAAATTGTATAAAGCTGCGATTTATTGACTCATACGAATTTCTGAGTACTAGCCTCGATAGATTGGCATCGTTTCTCCATAGAGACCAATAAAAATTGTACGATCTGAATTTTCAAAATTATCCAGCTACGATTTCGATCTATTGACGCGTAAAGGTATGTTTCCCTATGAATATGTGGATTGCGCGGACAAGCTGCAGGACCCACGTCTACCTCCGCGCGAGTCATTTTTCAGTTCTCTGACCGGAGCACCCTATCAGAGAGCGATTACATGCGCGCCGAGAATGTCTGGAAACGTTTCTCCATCCAAACCCTAGGCGACTACAGCGATTTATATCTAAAGATCGATGTCTTGTTATTGGCCGACATTTTTTAAAATTTTCGGGATAGTAGCATCAACAGTTATGGATTAGATCCCGCGTATTATTATACATTGCCTGGCTTCACGTGGGACGCCATGCTTAAACATACGCGTATAAATTTCGAGCTGCTCACAGACATTGATATGGTCATGTTTATCGAGCGCGGCATACGCGGTGGTCTCAGCTAATGTTCCGGTAGATATGCTCGAGCCAATAACAAGTACATGCAGTCTTACGATCCATCGAAAGCTTCCTCATACTTGATGTACTATGATGTCAATAATTTGTATGGTTGGGCGATGTGTCAACCACTACCATATGCGAATTTTCGATGGGTCACTAACGTTACTGATTTTAATGTAAATGCGATCGCTGTGGACTCATCGACAGGTTACATTCTCGAGGTCGATCTCGAATACCCACAAAGTATACACGACGAGCACACTGACCTACCGTTCTGTCCGACGCGCGATAAGCCGCCAGGCAAGCGACAGGAAAAGCTACTTGCGACTGTGTATGATAAGAAGCGTTACGTCATACACTACCGCAACCTGCAACAGTGCACGCGTCATGGGCTTCGCGTGACAAAGATAATCACATATTGGAGTTCTCGCAATCTCAATGGCTACGCAAATACATTGAACTCAACACACAATTTAGAACGTTAACAAAAAACGATTTCGAAAAAAATTTATACAAATTAATGAACAACGCGGTATTTGGCAAAACAATGGGAAACGTGCGGAATCATGTCGACGTTAAACTTATAACAAAGTGGGATGATCGCCATGGTGCGGAGGCGATGATCTCGAAACCGAATTTTCATAGTCGCAGCATTTTTTCAGAAAATTTAATCGCCGTGGAGTTGCGAAAACTCGAAGTGAAATTCAACAAGCCGATCTACGTGGGTATGTGCATCCTCGACATATCCAAGATCTGCTTGTATGAATTTCATCACGATTATATGTTACCGATGTATTGCGAGCATTGTAAAATTATGTATACCGACACGGATAGTCTCGTATACCACGTCAAGTGCGAGGATGTATACGAGACGATGAAACGCGATATTAGTAGATTTGATACAAGTGATTATCCTGTAGATAACGCGTATGGTATACCACTTGTAAATAAGAAAGTACCAGGTTTAATGAAAGATGAAAACAATGGTGCGATCATGATGGAATTCGTCGGATTCAGAGCGAAGATGTACGCGTTGCGAGTCGATGGTAAGAAGGATACGAAGGAGGCTAAAGGTGTCAAAAGTAATGTGGTAGCGCGAACAATATCATTTGACGATTACACACATTGTCTGCGAGACGAGATAGAAATGACCCGCCAGCAGACTTGTATAAGATCGAAGCTGCATGAAGTCTACACCGTATCCGAGGCAAAAATCGCTCTGAGTCCGTACGATGATAAACGATACGTCGTACCCGACTCAACGGACACGTTACCGTGGGGTCATTACCGGATACCTCTGTAACGTATAAGCGTATTGTATAATAAATAAACAGTACGAGATATTTAACACTACAAAAGGGGTGATATCACCTAAAAAACTTACTTTTTAAAAAAGGTAAAAGAAGCACCTAGTATAAGCTCCAACGACCGAATATATTTTGTTACTCTATCGTTTTTGCATCTCTACAAAATTATCTTCACTACAAAACTATCTTCTCTACAAAAGTAATGATATCATCAAATGGCGCCAACTAAACTAAATAGTTTTAAACGTGGTGGAGCGATGATTGGAGTGGGGGCATGCCCGCCGGCTGGGCGTCCGCGGACGCCCGTTGCCCGCGGTTTAGACAATTTAATACAGATAAATATTTTATTTTAAATTACAAAAACTTGGCGCTGCTCAACCGAATTTTAATAGGTAATTATAACTATCATGTCTCGTGATATATTACTAACAAAAATGTTAGCATCTTCCTATGCATCTATGTCGTCTATTGTGCTGTTGTTTGCTAGCAAAGCTTTGATGTCGGAAATGAAACATTTGCATGATCCAAACGATATAGCATATTTATATCTGTTAAAAAATTTAAAACAATGTATGCTAACTCTTTATTAACAGTATGTCCGTTCGATGTGTACTCTCTTCAGCTGTGTAATTAAATGCAATAATATGCAACATTATGCTAGCACAATGTCTAGCTCTACGATCATGGTCGGGAAGGTTTTCCAAAGTTTTACAATAAGTTTTCGGAATACTTGTATTATTGCGTAGATATTCGTACAGATCATCATTCCTTTACTCTAATAATGCGTCATCGCACGTAGCCGTGAGAAAAAGTTATAATCTCTCGCATGATAAACTGTATTCTCGGAATTTATTATAAAATGTCGGAGTAGCTTTCTGACCACAACTGTACTTGAATAACTCAAATCCTAGCAAGGAGCTAGGAAAAAGCTAGCTCATCTATTACTAGAATTTTTTATTTCCGTACATTGCTTGAGCAAACTGACTATCTGCATAATTCTACACAGTTCTATATAATTTTATAAATTTATACATGTTTTTATTTGAAAAATTTTTATATAATTACCTGACTTTATACAATTGTACACAATTATAAATAAGCAATTTTTTACATTACAATTTGTTTCATATAAAACAATGTCTAAATCTATAAAGTTATACAGAACTGTGTAGAATTGCAAATTTGTAGGCACACCACGCACGCACGCACGCATGGAAAATTTTTGTGTATTGTACCATCTACCAAATTTACATACATAAAAATTTTCAATAATTAGAGCACTATTGCGACAGCATATTCCTGAGACCAAATCAAGTAAAAAAGCCCTGTACTACTTTTCCCTCTGACAGTTATCGAAATATCATAAGCTAAACATTGAAAAAGTTATAAATTTTCTCTTGAACATCTCAAAAAGTATTAGGCAAATAAAAAAATGTTTCAGATAAAACTTACGTACTTTTTAACGTGGAATGCGAATCTGTTATAAAATGTGGGGTTCCCATTTTAGATTTTAAAGTTGTCCCCCGCCCCACCCACAGGGGTGGGAGTGGGGGGGTCAATTTTGGTATCATTCGATAGCTCTTTCAAAAATAGGAAATACGTATTTTTCCGTTTTCCGATCCACCCACAATTTCTCGGGATATTCAACCGTTCCGGGACTTTTAGACCACCCTGTATATATACATATACATAGTACGCTTTTCTTTTTGTAGCACAGCCGACACAAGTGTCGTTCTGTCTTTCTTCGCATTCATATGAATAACGAAGACAGAACGACACTTGTGTCGACTGTGTCTACTAAAAGGAAAGCGTACATATTATACAGGGTGTACTGAAACCACCGGATACCCTTTTAATCATAAATTCTTTAGAAAATTTCAAGAGGAAAATTCTAATACAAAAATGTTGAGGTATAATAGTTTTTAAATAATAAGCGATTACATTTCACAAATGATAGGCCTGAGATTTCGCGCGCTCAGGTACGGCGACAAAAAAATTTTTTAACAATTGTTTTCTTCAAAAAATTCTTTTAAAAAAATTTTTTTATAACTTGTTACAAAATTGTGTGTTTTCTTTACACTGCACCGGTTGATTTGTCTCATTATTCTGTTCAAAAAGTATTAAGGTAAGATGATAAAAAATTAATATTTTACA
>NW_011966877.1:5560-19182 GCF_000949405.1 Vollenhovia emeryi | reverse complement strand
GAGAGAGAGAGAGCGAAAAAGGGGGAGGTAAGAGGGGAATGGGAGAGGGAAAGAAGGGACTTCTACGAAGAAAAGGGGTGGAAGATAGAGGAGGTGGAAAGGAGGAGAGAGAGGGAAGAACTAAGAGGAGAGGAGATAGTGGAAAAAGAGAGAAAAAGACAGGAGGAGGAAAGATGGAAGAAAATAGAGGAATCAAGGTGGAATAGGTGGTATAAGTGGATAAAGGGGAAAGGGATACCGGAGTACTTAAAAAAGGGATGGAAGGAGGAAAGGTGGCAGAGAGTAGCTAGGTATAGATTAGGAGAGGAAATGAGAGAGGGGAGATATTGGGAGGAAACAGAAAAAAGGAAATGCAGGGTATGTGAGAGGGAGGAGGAGACGTGGGAACATGTGTGGGACGAATGTACAGGGTGGGGGAGGGAAAGAGGATGGCAGGAAATGACAAAAGTAGTACTAGGGGAGAAAGGGGAGGGAGAGACGTGGATGAAAAAGATAGAGGATTGGAGAAAGGGAAGGATAGAGGAGGATGAGAATGAGGAGGAGATGGAATGGAAGGAAAGAGCAGCGGAAACGGAAGCCAGAGTGAATGGAGGAATGGATGTAAGAATGACTGAGGACGCGGAGAATGGATGATCTCTCTCTCTCGGCGGAGATATTAGAAAATAAGAAAGAGCTTAGATTAAGAAAGGCGAGCGGAGAAAAGAAGAGGAGGAAGGATGTAAGCGGAGCGGTAGCCCGTATTTTGTGCACCGCACAAAATAAAGATATACTACTACTACTACTACTACTACTCAAATAATTATGCATTATAGAGTACTTCGAAATATTGACTTTTGGCCAGGTTTTTGGGATTTGGGACCACTGTGCCCCGGTTAGGACCGCCGTATCTCCCTCCCCCGCGGTTAGGACCGCCCGGTCTAAGATCTCAAAAGTGGTCCAGAAACCCCATATACAGGGTGAGTCACAACATTTGTGACAGGGCTCGTGAGAAGGTAGAACGGATCGAGATGAACAGAAAAGTTTTGTACCATTTGCAATTTTCACAATAGTTAACGAGTAATTAATTATAAAAATCGTCGTCTTTGCTCTGCCCACTGTCCAATTCGAGCGCGTGGCGAGATGTGACCGCCCGGTGATCGAGAGGATGGTACTAAAAATTAGTGAAAAAATTTTGAAATGTTATATATTATGAAATTTGCAGAATTTCACTGAAAATAAATTTTTTAACGAAAAATTGCTGAAATGATAATGAAATTGGGTCAATTGCAAGAGATTTTCAACCAAATTTCAGCAAATTTCATTACGTTTTCAGCAAAATTTTTCCATCAGGGATATGTTAGATAGCTTTCAATAATATATGTTTTAAAGATTACGTACGAAATATTTCTCTGAAATGTTTCGTAATATGTCTGAGAAATGGAAATATTTATAGAAATAGAAAAATAGAAACATTTCAGAAATATTTCTGAATGATTTCTATCTTACATTTCACTATTAATTTCCAAGTTATATGTTGGATAGCTTTCAATAACATATGTTTTAGAGATTACGTACGAAATATTTCTCTGAAATGTTTTGTAATATTTCTGAAATATTTCAGTGAGAAGAATCATAAATGATTTCGATAAAACGTTTCAGAAATACTTCTGAATGATTTCAATGTTATATTTTAATATTAATTTCCAAGGTATCTTTTGGAAAGCTTTCAATGACATGTGATTTTGATGAAACGTTTCAAAGATATTTCTGAATGATTTCAATTTTACATTTCAATATTAGTTTCCAAGTTATCTTTCGGAAAGCTTTCTGAAACTTGTTTTGCTGTGTGGGTGGGATCCCCCTTGTCGCCCATCCTTGCTGACATTGTTATGGATGATCTCGAGACACAATGCTTGCAGTCCCTTAGCTTCACTGTTAAAGCTTTTTACCGATACGTTGATGACATCTTCACCATTATCCCTATCTCCAATCTCGATGAACTACTCGAGGTCTTTAACAGTTACCACCCTCGTTTAAAATTCACGTTCGAAATTGAGTCCAATCACGCCCTCAATTTCCTAGACACGAGCGTAATTAATAACAACGGAATTTTGCTGACAAACTGGTACAGGAAACCCACGTTCTCTGGACGTTACATTAATTTTTTCTCCAACCATCCTCTCAAGTACAAAATCAACACTATATTAAACCTGGTCGACAGAGCAATTCTTCTTTCCGACATTAGTTTCCACCTAGACAATATACAAATAGTTCGCAACATTCTTCTTAACAGCTGCTTCCCCTCAAAATTAATAGAAAAACACATAAAATCCAGACTAAGACAAATCCAAGGTAATTATTTAGATTAGCACACCCACCTCCAATAACCTTGGGCTTGACATATATTATAGAGGTCACCCTCCTGAGTAACCCTCAGAAGGATTTAACCGGCGCTCGTTGTTTATTAAAAAGTTATTTAAAAAACAATGTCAACCAATTATATGTAATTTTCAGACACAAATATTAAAAATTTTGAAAAATGTTTTAAACAAAAGTTGTAGATCTCTTTGAAATATACATTTTATGTTCTATTCATTTTTACTGTGCGAGTAATAGTTTTCGCCCCCCCGTGTGGGCCACCCCCCCGTGTGGGCCACCTTGTCGTGGTGGGCGGGCGTCCGGCTGGGAACCGTTGTGTGCCGCTTTCAGGCTCCGGCGGTTCCATGGGCTGGGCGTCCGCCGACTAAGAGCCCACTTGGCCAGTGTATGGCCTTTTTTTTGTAACCCGGTGGAAATCCTCATGGACCGTCACCCGCCCCCCTGGAGAGAGTGGCGGGTGGTGTGTGGGGCTCGTCTCCCTGACCCCTGGGCAATTGACAACCCAAGGGCCAGAAGTACAATGGAGACGCCTACCGCACTAAAACCACCGGGGGTGGACTTCTCTGCGCTTTCCGGGGCCACCCGGGGAGTGCGTCGCATTACTGCCGGGTGACCCCGCGCCACGCTTTGGTGTCGCGCTCACCTATGCCTTTCCAGGCTTATCCCGTTTTGTTTGGGATTACTCCTACTCCGCGGCGGGGGTGCCACCAGGCCTCCCGCCGCCCCCCTAGGTGTTGTTGGGGGCGGGTGGGCCGCGGGTCTCCAGCCCGCGCCCACCCCCAGGGTCCCCTTCGACTCCCTGGCTCTCCCTGCACCTTTCAGTCGCCTCTTACGACAGGCAGGTGATACCTCGGGCCTATTCTTACACGGGTCCCGCACGCGTGAAGGGGAACTATATTCCCTGCGCCTTAGACGTTGGCGCCTATCGCAGCCTACCACGATTTTCCCCTGGTTGTGCCTTGAGTGTTAGCGCCTGTCGCGGTCACGTTGTTGTTGTTGCCACGATTTTTTCCCCTAACTGTCCTATGGGAGGGGGGCAGCTAACCTTAACGGTCCGCCGCTCCCCTCTTTCCCCTGCTCACCATGGCCTCTTGTGGGCCGGGGGTCGGCGCGTTCTTCTCCTTCTCCCTCCGTGTCTGCCTCCTCCACCTCGCGCGTCCCGAGGGTTCGTCTCTCCCCTCCTCACACGCTCGTCCTCCTCCTTCTGTAACATGACCTGTTCACAGAAAGAGGAGAACGCCTCCCATGCCTCCTCCCTGTCCGTCACCGCTTTGATCACGGCCCCAAGCGAGAGGTCAGCTCCTACCTTGTCGAAGAGGGCCCGGCGCTGAACTGCCCATCCTGGACATATCTCCAGGGTGTGCTGCGCCGAGTCCTTCTCTGCCCCACAGTGATGGCACTTGGGTCCCTCCTCCTTTCCGATGCGACACAGATACTCTCCGAAGCAACCGTGTCCGGAGAGCATCTGTGTCGTCCTGTATGACGCCCTAGCCCATGCCCTGTCCAGCCAGGCATCCAGGCATGGAAGGATAGCTTGGACCGTTCTTTGCCCAGCTGCGTTGGGATCAGCCAGTCTGATCCGCCATCTTTCCCTAACTCCCCTCTTGATCCTTGCTTTGATCAGCCTCCTTGTCTTATCCGTTAACGGAGTCCCCTCCTCCTTCATCGCCGCAATCTGATTGTATACCTCGGTGTATGCCCCGGCTACAATATCCACGGGAGGCGTGCCAGTGAGCAGTGTCGCTGCCACGTGTGATACCGTGCGATATCCTCTCACCACTCGGATTGCCATCCTCCGCTGTGCCTTTCGCAGTATGGCCAGCGATTTCCTACTCTTTTTCAGAGCTTCTGACCATATTGGTGCTCCATAGAGACCGATGGATTGCACAACGTTGCCGAAGAGCTTTCTTATTCTGCCCTTTGGCCCTCCCAGATTAGGCATTAGCTTAGATAGCGAATTCGCTGCCCCATCCAGTCTCGGGATCATTCTCCTGTGATGTTCCTCGAAGTTCCATCGGCTATCGATGTACAGTCCCAGATATTTGATCTGGGTGTCGATCTGAACCCGAGTACCATCTACTTTTATGCACAGTCCCGGCGGGGGGGTTCTGCGCCGGTTGCCGTAAAAGAAGACGGCTTCCGTTTTGGGAGCCGACACTTTGAGCCCCAATGCTTTGATGGCTCTCACCGTGCTCGCCAGTGCCTTATTAGCACTGATGATTGTGTCCTCCCACTCCTCCCCACCAGCTAGCACCAGGGTATCGTCTGCATAGCAGACCACGGTGCAGCCAGCGGGGAGGGCAGTCTGTAGTACCCTGTCGTACGCGACGTCCCACAGTATCGGCCCCAAGACCGATCCCTGCGGGACGCCGCATGCCGCCTCCCACTCTCTGGCAGTTCCCTCTCTGTCCTCGCAGGTGATTCGTCTCCCCTCGAGGTAGTTTCCCACCTGCGCAAGTATCGGGGAACCCCCTTCTCCACAAGTGCTTCCCTAATGGCTTTATGAGGGAGGGAGTTAAATGCGTTGGCAATATCCAGCGCAACTGCCAGCATACCCCCCCCCCCCCTCATTCAGCTGCTGTTCGGCCACGTTCCTGACGAACCTGATTGCATCCACGGTGGATCTGTGTTCTCTAAATCCAAACTGCCTTGAGCTCAGGCCTCCCTCCGTGTCTTCCAGGTACCTCATCAACCGCGCGGTTATTATACGCTCGCAGAGTTTTCCCGCCTCGTCAATCAGGCATATAGGCCTGTAACTCGACGGTTGGCCTTCTGGTTTTCCGGCCTTAGGTATGAGAACGAGTCTCGCCTCGTTCCAAATATCAGGAAAAACACCTTCCCTCATGCACGAGGTGATCAGTGCACCCACCTTTCCAGCTACTTCTTCCAGGGCCGCTTTCCAGGCGACCCCAGGGATGCCGTCAGGTCCTGGTGCCTTTCTCGTCTTCAACCTCTTCATGGCTCGGGTAAGCTCTAGGTCCGCGACTTCCAGGTCCTCTGACCAATCTTGAGGCTCTTCCTCTTCTTCGCGGTTCTCCTCCACAGGCAGCTCGGCTCTTTCCCCTTCTGGAAAGAGGGTGCGGACGACCCTGTCCAGCAGCTGTGGATCTAGGCTCTCCATCGTGGGGGGCGCGCCGCTACTGAGCTTGTCCATGACCAGTTTGTATGGTCTTCCCCATGGGTCTTCATCGAGGGACCTCAGCAGTTCTTTCCACGCCTCCTCTTTCGCCTTCCAGATCGCGGTCCGTAACTCCTTGCGTCTTTGTCGGTATTCCGCTATCAGCTCTTCCAGCCGTTCTCGCGGGGTTCCGTGTCTCCTTCTCGCCCTCTGTACTTCCCGCCTGGCTCGGATTGATGAACGCCTCAGATCAGCCATTTCGTCCGACCACCAATATGCGCTCTTTCGCGCTTTATAGGTGGCCCTGGGCATCGCCTGATCGCAAGCAGTGGTCATCGCTCTTCTGAGCCACTTTGCTTGCTCTTCTATTTCCAGCCTCGGTTCTTCAGGCCATGTGCTCGCTACCAGCGACGCCACCAGCTTGTCTGGATCGAGCTACTTAGTCATCCACTTCAATGGCCGGCCCGTGTTCTCTCTCCTTCTCGCCAGTGTGCCCGATAGCTCTATCTCCAAGGGTAGGTGGTCCGATATGAGTTCCAGATCATCCGCAACTCGCCACAGCACCACTTTCCTTGCGGCCGCAGGCGATGTCCACGTCAGATCTATCACTGACTCGCCTTGCGGCCTTACGCACGTGCTCTTCGACCCGACATTCTCCAAATGGAGACCCAGCCTTGCTGCCCACGCGACCACCTCGTCCCCCTTACTATCCGGTCGCCGGGAACCCCAGAGTGCCGACTTGGCATTGAAGTCCCCGGCGACCAGGAGTGGCCTCGGGAGAATCCGCCGAATCTCGTCCTCCAGTTCTTGCAGCCTAACTTCGAGCTGCGCTCTGCTCAGTGATGGTCGGATGTATACACTCATTACAACGAGTGGTCCCCACTCTACCAGTACCCATCCCACCCCTTCGGCTTTCTTGGAGCACGGGTGACACTGTTCTCCCGTGCGCCTCCAAACCACGGCCGCTGTGCCATCGCTGCTGCTAAACCAGCATGCTTGCTTGGGCGCCCTATATGGCTCAGCTACCACCCCCAGTCCACAACCACGCTCCGCCAGGCTGTGCAGGAAAAGATCCTGGGCCTGGCGGGCATGGTTGAGATTCGCCTGTAAGATCCTTAGAGGAGTGAAGGCGGCTGCTGTTCAGCCTCTTCCGGGCCTCTATCTCCTCTTTTGGTTCTTGGGATCCTTTGGGGCAGACGTTCGTGGCCATCCTCGACGTCGTTCCTCAAACCCACCGGTGTTGTCGAGTGGTCCCAGCTAGGGGATTCCACTCTCTCCTCGTCCACCTCCATTTCCAAGGGGATGAGACTTGCAGACGGGGTCGTGAGGTCAGCGGTCAGGGTCGTTTCCGCAGGGTTTGTCCTCGCGTTTGTCCCCTCCCGTGCCTTTCCCTCCTCTCTCCGCTGCTTCTTGGCCGCTTTCTTCGACGGGAGCGGGCATGCCGCACCTCCCGCCTTATGTCCAGCGGGCAGTCCCCTAGCGGTGCACACTGAGCACTTTGGTTGTGCTGTGCAACCCAGTGCCTTGTGCCCTTCTTCGCCACACCGGTAGCAGGTGCCGCTACGGTCAATCCTGCTCTTGCATTGCTGCTTAACGTGGCCTCTTTCTAAACATCGGAAGCACACTAGGGGGCGGGCCTTAAGGGCTTCTACCCTAACAGAGACCCACCCTATCCTAATGCGCTTCTGTCCCGCGATTTTCTTGGCTGCCTCCAGGGGGCATTGGGTCCAGGCAGTGCCTAGACCGTTAGGGGCCACCCTTATTGGACCAACCTTGATATCTTGCGGATCGCACTCTCCTGCCTGAGCCGCCACATTCCGGATCTCCTCCTGCGTTATCGATTCGTCCAGATCCTTGAATCGGACTTCCGCGAGTTTCACCGGACGCGTCACCCTCACCCCTTCTTGGTTCCCGACAATCGTCTTGATTCTCTCGACGAGTGCATCGGCCTTCGCTTGGGCTCCTTCTCCTGGGATTTCCAGAATAAGGGCCCCTGTGAGCGCCCTTCTAGGCCTTAGCTCCTCTATCTTAAGCTCCTCGAGGTTTATCTGGGATCTCAATTTCTTGAGTCCCTCGCTCGCCGTCCCTTGTGGGAATGCGATAGTTACCGCGGCTGTTTTTCGCGGTTTCCTCTTGGAGATATCAGGGACGCCTGCCTTTTTGCGCGGCTCACTCTGCTTCGTTTTCTCCTTAGGATTTGTTTCCACCTTTGCTCCGTCTGGTTGCGATGTCGTTTCCTTTGGAGCCGAGGTTTTCTTCCTCCTATTCCTTTTAACCACCTCTGTCCAAATGGGCTTATCGGGTTCCTTTATGTTCTCCTCCTGTGCTTTAGGCTGCTTTTGAGATGTTCCAGCCTTGTCACTAGCGGTCGGTGGTGGTCTTTCCTTAACCGCAGTTTCTTTCTTTTGGACAGTTTGGGTTCTGCCCACTGCAGTAGTGCCTGTCTTTTCCTTACGGCTTTTTCCCTCTTTCCCCTTTGTGCTCTTGGGGGCGCTCTTAACCACCGTCATGCTAGTAATAACGGGTAGCTGTCTTTGTGTCGGAGGTTTGTTACCTGGGACATTTTCTTGGCGCGCTGGTTGTCCTCCTCTGGGTTTCACGGTCGGGATTCTCGCCATGGCCCCTTGGCATCTTACTACCCTAGGTGTTGGAGGTTACTTCTGACGCTCTGTGGGTCCCCTGTGACCACACTGGCGATAGAGACCCCCTCCATGCATCTCCTCACCTCTTCCATAACCGCCTCCACCGGGGGATCTTTCAGAATCTTCCTCTTCCCTTGTAGCAAGGGGCGTTGGACTGGTTGTGCGTCCAAATCCTCTGTTCCCTCATTTCCATCTCTATCGTCGGCTCTGTCCTTCCAGAAATCCGCCGAGTTGTGTGAGTGCGGTGCCCTCGAGTCCGCAGCCATCCTTCTTGTCCTAATCGGGCTGGTTGATCTTGCAATCGGGCTGGTTGGTCGGCCGGCCGAGTCGGTCCGTCGCGGGGGGGGCGTCGACATGACGTCCTCCACATCCATTATCTCGGCCTCTTTTCCGGCATTTTCGCCTTCCTTATTAGCCTTGCGGTGTTCCTTCTCCTCGTTCAGACGCCTGTTGAGGTCTCTTAGTTGTTTCTCCAGGCCTCTGATGCGTTCCCTCAGGTCCCTTATTTCCCTGTCCTTGTATTCATTCTCTATCAGGGAGGATTTGGACAGCATGACTGTTGTCGCTGCCCTCAGGGTCTTTGCGCTTGTTTTCATCTCTTTCACGAAAGTACCCTTCAGGTTCTTCGATCGTGCAGCCACTTTCTCCACAGCGTTTATGCTCCCGAGCATTTCCGCCGTGATTTGCTCTGCCGTCATTCCCTCCATTTGTCTCACCACTTCCCTTTCTGGCGTGACATTTTTCGGGATGACCTTGGGATTTAGAATATCCCTAAGGGCCTTTTCCTCCTCTTTTAGTTTTTTTATCTCCCTCTTGTGCTTTAACTTCTGCCTCTTATACAGGCCCTCAGAAGTGGTAGGAGGTCTACCCCTCTTCCTTTTACCCATGTTTATTTTGTAGGTTTTCCGGCTGCTGCTGCTACTTCCATGGCTGTGGATCGATTCAGCCTCACCTAGAGATTCGTCATCCGAAGATACGACCCGCACTGTTCCCGCCTCTACTTCCGTGTCGGAACCGTCCGAGATGGTCTGGCTCCTTGCTAGTTCTCGTCTCCTGGTCCTCACTTGTTCCTGGAGTTCTCTGGCCTGGGTCCACTTGGATGAAGCTGGTCCAGGCTTATATCTCCTCCCCCCTCGTGGCAGGCCACCTTGACGTGGTGAGGGGGCTTGTAGGCGAGAGTCTGTCTAGAAGCCGCTGTGTGCCGTTTTAGGCATCGGCGGTTTCGGTGACGGGCTCTCGCCGACTAAGAGCTTGCCTTTCCCCTGAAAAGGGGAAACTAGGAGCCCGACGACTCCGGTCTCGGCTGCCTCAACGCGAGTCGAGGCAGAACTGAGACCACTCGTCGGTAGGGGATGAGGTACCCCGAGTTCAAACCTCCGGCTTCCGGGGCCGATAGGGGGGAGCTTGCTCCACCCACCGGACCGGGTCGTCTCCCCCTCGATTCCATTGCACGCCGGTGTTCCGGCAGGGATCGGGGGGAGCCCGGGCGAGGGGGCAGGAATCCCAGTTGCCATTGCACGCCGGTGTTCCGGCAGGCGGCTGGGATTCGGGGGGAGGCCACCGTCTCCATTGCACGCCGGTGTTCCGGCAGGAGGCGGTGGCAAGGGGAGCTCCTCCGTCAGCGAGCTCGTCGTGGACGTGCTCGCGGGCGGGGGAGAGTCGGACCCCGGAGGCAACAGGACGTGGTCCTGGCCGAAGGGTGGGCCGGAAGTCGTGGCCTCCCCGCGGTTGATTCGGACGTGGTCCGTCTCTTCCGGGGGGAGGGGCCGGACCTCCGCGGTAAACTGGGTGGTACCCAGGATCCGCGAAGTGGGCCGGAAGACAGTCGGAGATCGGGGCCGCTCGGACGTTTCCGAGGCGGGGCCCGATCGCCTGGAAGACCCTGGGGGCCGCTGGGAATTATTCCCAGGCGGGGCCCTGGGGTCTGGAGCGTTGGGTGGCAAGTCAGCCACCCAACACCCGCTCGGCGTCGTGAACCCGTCAACCCCTGTGTCTGGGGCCGACGTCCCGCTGCTGGGGCGTGCGGCATGGCATGGGGGGGCGGGGAAGTGGCGACGAGCGGGGTGTATGTGGTGTGTGAATGGGCCGCGGTCGGCTGCCGGTGGATATTTCCTTGAGACTAACCAAGGGGGGAGTAGTAAACCCCCTGACCGGGGTCGAGCGGTGACGTCTGTACCTGACCTCTGCCGTGGACTATGCAGGACCGTAAGTCCAGATTTATCTGGCAAAGTCTGCAGGAAGCGGTAAGTTTAACGTGGGAAAACCGCTCCCGCTCGTCTGACTGGAGCTTATCAGGGCGTTGAAGCCGGTATGCCGGGCGCGTGTATGGAGGGGCGGCGAGCCACCGTCCCCTCGTACCCGTGCTGGACGGGATGTGTTCTAGCAACCTCTAGCCTGGTGTCAGGATGAGCGGCCGATGGAGGGACGAAATGCCTGGCCGCGGGTCGGTACGCGTCCTGTCACCGGGGTGAGGTAAAACCTCTTGCATAAATAGTGGCCTCGGCCGTCTCCGAGAACATTTTTATTTAGAGTCATAGAGCGAGATATGGGTGGCTCCCCAAAGACGGCATCTCCGCTGCTCGCTCCGTAAATAGGGCTAATAATCACCAGGGGAAGATCCTCCACTGCGGTGGAGGTGCCACGATGGCCGAACCTGAGGATACAAACAACTGCCGACATGAATACATCAGCAACAAAAACAAAAGAAGAGGATGGAGACGGTAACATCTCGAGCAGAATTAAGCTCGCAAGAGGGGCGAAGACGAAGACAGGAGCACCCCCCGCCCCTGAAACCAAGGAGGCGAAAGTGAGGCTAACCAGGTGTAACGCCACAAAGGCAGGACCTGCCTCGCTCAAAACGAGAATGGTGCAGGAGCCCCGAACAAAGGCCAAGGATGACGAGCACGAACAGATGATAGTGGTGGATGGTTCTGGCACGGATTTATGCGAGGATGACCACATCATAGATGACGCGAACACGGATGATGAGATCTCGGGGATCTCCTCCGAAGAGAGTGATGACGAAATGAGGACCCTAAACCCGAGAAAACGGAAGAGGGGAAAGCCCCCAACCACGTACGAGGGAATAGGGATCCGCCAAATCCAGGAGCACAAGAGAAGGATCGCCAGGCTAAAAAAAGAGGAGAAAGCATTGATTGAGGTCCTGGACCCGAAAGTGCAATCCAAACGCATGACACCGGAGAGACAGCTGGTCCGCCAGATGGAGGGCATGACTATAGACCAGATTACAGCGGAGATGTTGAACAGCGTTAACGTGGTGGAAAAGGTAACCACTAGGTCGCGCAATATCAAAGGGACCTTTGTTGGAGAACTGAACAAGTCCTCCAGCAACATGAGAGCAGCGATCAGGGCTCTCACCAACAAACTAGCCCCTGCGGAAATCCGCGAGACGGAGATAGAGGCGGCTGAACTCCGTGAACGAGTCAGAAAGCTGGAAGCCCAGGTCACGACCCTGACGAGGCTACTGAGGCAGAAGGAAAAGATGATGTCCGAACCAGCGGCCGGGCTGATGGACACCACCCCAGAGGACAAAATGGACGCAGTGGACGCAAACGAGGTAGCGGACCCAGCGCCAGTTCTTCGCCCCAGACTACAGGGGAAGAAGAAAACCCTGAAAGGACCATCTCTGGATGGGGCAATGGAGGAAGTCAGGAAGGTCATGGAGAATGTCTCCATAGCCGGAGTCCTGACTGGAGACCCGTGGGAGGTTAAAGGCAACTTGACCAATCTCGTCACGCGCTGCCAGGGTGTGATGGCGATCACACCGGGAGGAAAGGAAACAGGGAATGTTCCTTCAACCCGAACTCCGGTACCGAAGCCGGCAACAGCCCCGAGTACCAAGCCAAAAATTATTGGCATGGAAATAGTGAAGAGAGCGGGCAAGAGCAGCGAGAGAAAGGGCGTTGCAAAGAAAGTAACCCCAATCAGCTCGAGCAGAGAGACACGTCAGCCTGAGGCCAAGTCTAAGGTCAATCTGACCCCTGACACCAAACCTGACCCTGACCCAGGAAAGCCGAGGCCTGACCCTGACCCAGGAAAGCCGAGGCAAGCTGAGGCTAAAACGGGAAAGACCGAGGCGGAACAACAAACGCTGTGGACGGAGGTTGTCAAAAGAGGCAGGCAAAAGAAGAGTGGCAACAAGGCTACGCCTCCGCGACAAGGAGGAGATACACAACCGACCAAAGGATCGGGTGGACCAAACACGAAAGGTGCTGGAAAGGGGAACTCGGTAAAGAAGAGGAGGCCCTTCAAAACCGCGGCGGTATCCCTCACCTTCCCAACGGGCTGCTACGGGGAAGGAATGAGGGAGGTAAGGTCTCAGATTAAGATCGAGGACCTCGGGATTGAGGAAATAAGGGCGAGGAAAACCCTCACAGGAGCTCTACTCCTCGAAATCCCCGGGGCTAACTCGCAGGAGAAGGCTGACGCCCTAGCCAGTCAGCTAAAGACTGTGCTTGGCGAGAAGGAAGGAGTGAAAATCACTCGTCCGGTAAAACTAGCGGAACTCCGCATGAAAGACCTGGACGAGTCGATAACACTCCCTGAAATCCAGGATGCTGTCGCACAAGCGGGGGGATGCCAGGCGGAGGACGTCAGGGTCGGCCAGATCAGGAGGGCGCCAAACGGCCTTGGTACCGTTTGGATTCAGTGCCCCCTGACAGCGGCCAACAAGGCGACAGAGGCGAGGAGGATAAGAGTGGGGTTGGTATCCACTAGGGTGGAGATGCTCAAAGCCCGCCCACTCGTTTGTTTTAGGTGCCTAGAGCAAGGGCACGTGAGACAAAATTGCAGGAGCAAGACGGACAGGAGTAACACCTGCTATCGCTGCGGCGAGGAGGGTCACCGAGCCACGGGATGCACCGCTGAACCCAGCTGCGCTGTTTGCAAGGCCAAGGGCCTACCAGCGGGACACAAAGCGGGAGGAACGGCCTGCCCGCCACCTTCGAAGAAAGCGGCGAAGAAGGAGAGAAGGGCTGAGAATCTCGCTCAAAAGAAGATGGGGGATGTCCAAAAATCCAAAGGAACAATGGGATCACAGAAGCCCAACGACACTGGGGACGCGAATCTCGCTGACCTAGGTATGGAGGTCGATGAGGAGAGGTCGGAGTCCTCGGTTCGTGACCACTCGCTGACGCCGGCAGGAATGATGATGGGAGAGGCCGAGCAAAGCGTATGGACGCAACAGGAGGACAGCGCTGGCACCAACAGCGGAAGGGGGAACGGCAAGGAGGATGCCGCAACACCAGGGCCTTCGCGATGTTAAAGGCCATACAGGTGAATCTCAATCATGCCCGCAGGGCGCAGGACCTGTTTATGCAGGGCCTGGCGGAGCATGATTGTGCGCTGGGAGTGGTGGCCGAGCCGTACGTGATCCCGGATCACCCGTGCTGGCTCGCCAGCTCGGACAAAACGGTCGCCATCTTTTCCAGGAGAACTAGGGAGAAACATGTCCCCTTCTCTGAGATAAGCAAAGGAGTGGGGTG
>NW_011966877.1:0-5160 GCF_000949405.1 Vollenhovia emeryi | reverse complement strand
GGTTATGGCGAGATGGGGCCCCATCGTAGTGATGGGAGTCTATATCAGACCCAGTCTCACTCGTGCGGAGCAGAAGATAAGCTTCTGGAGATGGAAGACCAAATCCTGAGGGTCCTCCCCGAACCCGTTGTGGTCGCCGGGGACTTCAATGCCAAGTCGGCAACTTGGGGTTCCCGGCGGCCGGACGGAAAGGGGGCCGATGTGGAGGAGTGGGCGGCCCGATTATGCCTCCACCTGGAAAACAGGGGGAGCGCGAGCACCTGCGTAAGACCGCAGGGGGAGTCCATCGTCGATCTGACATGGACTTCCCCTGCGGCTGCGAGGAGAATAACCTCCTGGAGAGTGTTGGAGAACACCGACTTCCTGTCGGACCACGTCCCGATTGAGTTCGCGCTCAAAATGGGGAACGACAGACCGACGAGAGGAGGATCGGACAGACGCCCGCTCAGATGGGCTGCTAGAAAAATGGACGCTGACAGTCTGGTGGCGTCTATATTGGCGGAAACATGGCCACTCGAAATCCAAGAGGACGACATAGAAGCGCAGGCCACGAGGTTGAGAGCCATGATGACAAGAGCGTGCGACGCGGCGATGCCTAGGGCAAGCTTTAAAGCAAGGAAGGCCGTGTATTGGTGGTCCCAGGAGATCGAGGATCTGAGGAAGGCGGCAGTACACGCGCGAAGGGAATTGCAACGGGCACGCAGGAGGAGAACACCGCAGGACACGGAGATGCTGCGGGAAAACTACAGGGAGAGTCGCAAGGCCCTCAGGACTAGCATTGGGCGCGCCAAGGAAAAAGCCTGGGATAGCCTATTGAAGTCCCTGGATGAGGACCCGTGGGGGCGTCCCTATAAGCTAGTCATGGACAAGCTTAGCAAGGGGGCGCCCCCGGCGGTGGAGACGCTCGATCCGGGGTTCCTGGGCGTGGTGGTGGAGACACTGTTCCCAAAAGCGGAACGGGAGGACGATCACCACCGGGCCACGCTTGAGGAGCACACGGAGTGGAACGAGGAGTTGGAGGTCTCAGACTCCGAGCTGGCCAGAGCGGCAAAAAAACTGAAGACCGGGAAAGCGCCAGGCCCGGATGGCGTGCCAGGAATAGCCTGGAAGGCAGCCATGGGAGCGGTTTCGAACAGGCTACGTGGAACGATGAACGCGTGCCTAAGATTGGGTAAGTTCCCGGAAATTTGGAAGGAGGCCAGACTGGTTCTCCCGAAGGCGGGCAAACCAGCGGACGTACCGGCCTCGTATAGGCCGATCTGCCTCTTGGACGAGGCGGGAAAGATCTTCGAGAGGATCGTGGTTTCCCGCCTCGTCCGGAGCTTGGAGAGCGGTGCGGGACCCGGGCTATCAGACCGACAGTTCGGGTTCAGGGAGAATAGGTCAACGGTCGACGCCATTAAATGGGTCCGCAATCAGACCGGGGAAATGGTGGGTGCGGGAGGGGTTGTGATGGCTGTGGCGCTCGATATCTCGAATGCCTTCAACTCCCTCCCGCACGCCGCTATCCGCAGGGCCTTGGTGGAACAGGAAGTACCTACTTACATCCGTAAGGTGATTGGGAGCTACCTTGGGGGGAGGTTTATTACCTGCCAAGACCGGGATGGCAATCCTAGAAGATGGGAGGCTGGCTGCGGCGTCCCACAGGGTTCAGTCCTAGGACCAATTTCTGTGGGACGTGGCATATGACGAAGTCCTTCGGACGGCCCTGCCCACCGGCAGCACCCTGGTCTGCTATGCGGACGATACCTTGGTGCTGGCCGGTGGCAGGGACTGGGTGGAAGCAACTGCCACTGCCAATGCTGCGGTGGCATGTGCAACGAGAGCCATCACTGGGCTGGGACTCCGAGTGGCCGCAAATAAAACAGAAGCGGTCTTCATACACGACGGGAAAAGGGGACCGCCACCGGAGACATTCGTCTGGGTGGAGGATACACGCATAAAGGTGGGGGCCCAGATCAAATATCTGGGCCTCTATCTGGACGAGAAATGGAATTTCGAGTATCATTTCGAAAAGCTGGCACCCAGACTAGACGCGACGGCCAACTCCTTATCCAGGCTGATGCCTAACTTAGGGGGGCCCAGCGGTAGGGTCAGGAAATTGTTCGCAAACGTCCTGAACTCTATTGCGCTGTACGGAGCCCCGGTGTGGGCGGAGGACCTGCCAAAGCGGAAAAAGGCTATGGCAATCCTGAGATCGACGCAGAGACGCATGGCTACGCGAGCGACGAGAGCGTACAGGACCGTATCCCATGCGGCGGCGACGGTGTTGGCGGGGATGCCCCCCATACACCTCATGGCTGGGGCATATGCGAGGGCGTATGAGCAAATTGCGCAATACAAAAGGGAACGGATCCCGGTCACTGGAAAGGCCAGGAGAAGGATACATCAGAGGATGAAGTGAGAGACCAGATTGATGTGGAGGGAGTGGCTGGAGAGGCCAGACTGCGCCGGAAAGCGTACGGTCCAGGCAATCCTCCCCCAACTGGAACAGTGGCTGGAAAGGCCATGGGCCCGAAGCTCCTATAGAGCAACGCAGGTATTCACTGGGCATGGATGCTTCAGTGAATAAAAAAGGATAAAAAAGGAAGCATCCGACAAGTGCTTCCACTGCGAGGGGGACAGCGTAGACACGGCGCAGCATACGCTAGAGTTCTGCCCCGCGTGGGAGGACCAGCGCGACGTCCTTAGGGCGGAGATAGGGAACAACCTCTCGTTGGAAGCGATTGTGGAAGCTGTGGTGAGAGGGAAGAAGGAGTGGACTGCGTTCTCCTTATTTTGTGAGAGGGTGATGACCCAAAAGGAGAAAGCAGAGAGAGTGAGGAGAGGGGAGACAGATCCCCAGCCCACTCAGAGAGGGGGTGCGGCGCGAAGAGGGATGAGAAGAGCGCGCCGTCTACCAGCGCACTTGCGCCCATGGGAACATCGGAGGAGGTGAAAGAGAAAGGAGGGGGACAGACCGTTAAGGTTAGTCCCTCCCCCAACCTCCGTCGCTTAAGTATAGGCGGAAGAGGAGAGCACCAAGCGAAGGTGCACAGATGAGGGTCCCCCCTTTTTGCGTCCGGGTACCGCGTGAAGAATAGGCCCGGGGTAGCTCCTGCCTGTCGTAAAAGGCGACTAAAAGGAGAAGAGCCGAGGAGTCTGGGGACCCTTGGGGGTGGGCGTGGGCTGGAGACCCACGACCCACCCGCCCCCACCAACAACTAGGGGGAGCGGCGGAGGGCCCGGTGGCACCCCCGCCGCGAGGAAGAAAGAGGAGGTAGTCCTTCTAAGGACTGGGCCCCTTTTAAGGGCCACAGTAGGGCGCGAGTCAACGCGCGGCGCAGGGCCAACTGGAAGCTATGCTTAGCGATTTCCCAGGTGGCCCAGTCATTGCGCAGAGAAGACCACCCCCGGTGGGTTTAGTGCGGTATGGCTCCATTGCACTACTGGTCTCGGGTCTTACACCCGAGACCAGGGAGGTCAGTCCCACATACCACCCCTCCCTGTCCCAGCAGGTCGAGGGGTGATGATCCATAAAGGATTCCCCCGGGTTACAAAAAAAAAGGCTTATATCTCCTCAGCCGCACTACGGCAATTTTCCCTTCTCGGGCCCGGAAGGCAAACACTGGCTCCGGGGTCGCCTTAGAGCTTGTCGCCTTAGAGGTTGTAGGATGGTCGTGTTCCTTCGACCTCTCGCCTCCTCCTCCCTCCGTCCTATCAGTCATGCACACGCACTCGTTCACACATTCACATTCACGTATACTGGGGTTTTTTTTGTTGCACTACTCATTTTAAGCAATTCCCACTCCGCACAGAGCTCCGTTCACCAGGGTATACCCCCACCGGGCCCCAACCGACCGCGAAACATGACCACGGCCGGCCGAGACCCGGGCCCCGAGTCCTCCCGGGGAGTGAACATATACCGCTGGGTGGGGGGATGCCGCACCCCACCACTGGGTTCCAGCCCCTTACTGGCCCCTGCACCAGATGACTCCAGTGCAGGAGTTTCGGGGGTTCCGCGCCTCCGACCTCGCGGACACTCTGTACGTGCTCGCCACTGCGAGGAGGCCCCCTGGACGGTTGGGGTGTCAGCGAGTGGCCCGCTCACCTCCACCTTGCCCGCCAGGGCGACCAGCATGCACGCGCCTACCCGTCGGTACCGGTATGGGACCACCCTATCTAACGGGCGGAGGCCGTCCCACCCGGATCCCGACTGGGGGCGCCAGGCCCAGGCCTTGGAATATGTCCAAGCGGCCCCAGCATCCCCCCGACCGGCGAGCCCACGCCCTGGAAATAAGTTCCAGCGGCCTCCCGGCCCCGCCCTGCTGCATCTACCCACCCTATTTACTTGCTCACCCATAAGACACAGACAGGGCTTACTCTCCCTCAGTGTTCCACCATCCCCCGCCCACCCCTGCGCCAAGCCGCCCGCACCCCGAGAGGTACGGCCGCCCCGGACACAGGGACCAACGGGTTCCGGCGGGAACACCGCTCCAGACCCCGGGACCCTGCCTGGGAATACGTCCCAGCGGCTCCCGGAGTCCTCCGGGAGACCAGGCCCCGTTTCGGAAACGTCCGAGCGGCCCCGATCCCCCGTCTACGCCGGGCCAACCGGGCGACGCGGGTCTATGACCCGACGTGTACCCGGGGCCCCGCCCCGTCCCGGGAGGGCCGGATGACATCCGGCCCAGCCGCGAGGAGACGGTCCCTCATCCCACCTGCCCCTACTTCCCCGCCCCCCACCCCCTATGCCAGGCCGCACGCCCCAGCAACGGGACGTCAGCCCCAGACACAGGGGTTGACGAGTTCACAGAGACAGGCGGGTGCTGGGCGACTGATTGCCGCCCAGCTTCTAGCTTCCGGCCCACTCCGCGGATCCTGGGTACCAGTTTCCCGCGGAGGTCCGGCCCCTCCTCCCGGAAGAAACGGACCACGTCCGAGTCAACCGCGGGGAGGCCACGGCTTCCGGCCCACCCTTCGGCTAGGACCACGTCCCAATACCTCCGGGGTCCGGCTCTCCCCCGCCCGCGAACCCGTCCACGACGAGCCCGCGGACGGAGGAGCTCCCCCTTGCCACCGCCTCCTGCCGGAACACCGGCGTGCAATGGAGACGGTGGCCTCCCCCCGAATCCCAGCCGAATGCCGGAGCACCGGCATTCCGCTGCGATTCCCGCCCCC